>NC_057814.1:141960950-142051750 GCF_018294505.1 Triticum aestivum
CCCCCAGGGGCCTATATAAGGGGGGGGGGAGGGAGGGCAGCACACAACAGCCTTGGGCGCCTCCCTCCTCCCCTGCAACACCTCTCTCTCTCTCGTAGAAGCTCGACGAAGCCCTGCACGAGACCCGCTACATCCACCACCACGCCGTCGTGCTGCTGGATCTCCATCAACCTCTCCTTCCCCCTTGCTGGATCAAGAAGGAGGAGACGTCGCTGCACCGTACATGTGTTGAACGCGGAGGTGCCGTCCGTTCGGCACTCGGTCATCGGTGATTTGGATCACGGCGAGTACGACTCCGTCATCCACGTTCATTGGAACGCTTCCGCTCGCGATCTACAAGGGTATGTAGATGCACTCCCTTCCCCTCATTGCTAGTACACTCCATAGATGCATCTTGGTGAACGTAGGAAAAATTTAAAATTATGCTACGATGACCATCAGTGGCATCATGAGCCAGGCCTATGCGTAGTTACTATGCACGAGTAGAACACAAAGCAGTTGTGGGCGTTGAGTTTGCCAATTCTTCTTGCCGCTACTAGTCGTTTCTTGTTTCGGCGGCATTGTAGGATGAAGCGGCCCGGACCGACCTTACACGTACGCTTACGTGAGACTGGTTCCACCGACTGACATGCACAAGTTGCATAAGGTGGCTAGCGGGTGTCTGTCTCTCCTACTTTAGTCGGAACGGATTCGATGAAAAGGGTCCTTATGAAGGGTAAATAGAAATTGGCAAATCACGTTGTGGTCATACGTAGGTAAGAAAACGTTCTTGCTAGAAACCTACAAACCACGTAAAAACTTGCAACAACCATTAGAGGACGTCTAACTTGTTTTGCAGCAAGTGCTATGTGATGTGATATGGCCAGAAGATGTGATGAATGATATATGTGATGTATGAGATTGATCATATTCTTGTAATAGGAATCACGACTTGCATGTCGATGAGTATGACAACCGGCAGGAGCCATAGGAGTTGTCTTTATTATTTTGTATGACCTGCGTGTCATTAAATAAACGCCATGTAAACTACTTTACTTTATTGCTAAAAGCGTTAGCCATAGAAGTAGAAGTAATCGTTGGCGTGACAACTTCATGAAGACACAATGATGGAGATCATGATGATGGAGGTCATGGTGTCATGCCGGTGACAAAGATGATCATGGTGCCCCGAAGATGGAGATCAAAGGAGCATGATGATATTGGCCATATCATGTCACTATTTGATTGCATGTGATGTTTATCATGTTTTTGCATCTTATTTGCTTAGAACGACGGTAGCAAGTAGGATGATCCCTTATAATAATTTCAAGAAAGTGTTCACCTAACTGTGCACCGTTGCGAAGGTTCGTTGTTTCGAAGCACCACGTGATGATCGGGTGTGATAGATTCTAACGTTTGAATACAACGGGTGTTGACGAGCCTAGCATGTACAGACATGGCCTCGGAACACACGCAATACACTTAGGTTCACTTGATGAGCCTAGCATGTACAGACATGGCCTCGGAACACGGAGGACCGAAAGGTCGAGCATGAGTCGTATAGAAGATACGATCAACATGGAGATGTTCACCGATCTTGACTAGTCTGTCTCACGTGATGATCGGACACGGCCTAGTCGAATTCGGATCATGTTACACTTAGATGACTAGAGGGATGTCTATCTGAGTGGGAGTTCATTAAATAATTTGATTATATGAACTTAATTATCATGAACTTAGTCTAAATCTTTACACTATGTATTGTAGATCAAATGGCCCACGTTGTCCTCAATTTCAACGCGTTCCTAGAGAAAACCAAGCTGAAAGATGATGGCAGCAACTATACAGACTGGGTCCGGAACCTGAGGATCATCCTCATAGCAGCCAAGAAAGATTATGTCTTAGAAGCACCGCTAGGTGAAGCACCAATCCCTGAGAACCAAGACGTTATGAACGCTTGGCAGCAGCGTGCTGATGATTACTCCCTCGTTCAGTGCGGCATGCTTTACAGCTTAGAACCGGGTCTCCAAAAGCGTTTTGAGAAACATGGAGCATATGAGATGTTCGAGGAGCTGAAACTGGTTTTTCAAGCTCATGCCCGGGTCGAGAGATATGATGTCTCCGACAAGTTCTTCAGCTGTAAAATGGAGGAGAACAGTTCTGTTAGTGAGCACATACTCAGAATGTCTGGGTTGCACAACCGCTTGTCTCAGCTGGGAGTTAATCTCCCGGATGACGCGGTCATTGACAGAATCCTCCAGTCGCTTCCACCAAGCTACAAGAGCTTTGTGATGAACTACAATATGCAGGGGATGGAAAGGACCATTCCCGAGGTATATTCAATGCTGAAATCAGCTGAGGTACAGACCAGAAAAGAACATCAAGTGTTGATGGTGAATAAAACCACTAAGTTCAAGAAGGGCAAGGGTAAGAAGAACTTCAAGAAGGACGGCAAGGGAGTTGCCGCGCCCGGTAAGCCAGTTACCGGGAAGAAGTCAAAGAATGGACCCAAGCCCGAGACTGAGTGCTTTTATTGCAAGGGAAGTGGTCACTGGAAGCGGAACTGCCCCAAATACTTAGCAGACAAGAAGAAGGCCGGCAACACCCAAGGTATATGTGATATACTAGTAATTGATGTGTACCTTACCAGTACTCGTAGTAGCTCCTGGGTATTTGATACCGGTGCGGTTGCTCATATTTGTAACTCAAAACAGGAACTACGGAATAAACGGAGACTGGCGAAGGACGAGGTGACGATGCGCGTCGGGAATGGTTCCAAGGTCGATGTGATCGCCGTCGGCACGCTACCTCTGCATCTCCCTACGGGATTAGTTTTAAACCTCAATAATTGTTATTTAGTGCCAGCTTTGAGCATGAACATTGTATCTGGATCTCGTTTAATTCGAGATGGCTACTCATTTAAATCCGAGAATAATGGTTGTTCTATTTATTTGAGAGAAATGTTTTATGGCAATGCCCCGCTGGTCAATGGTTTATTTTTGATGAATCTCGAACGTGATGTTACACATGTTCATAGTGTGAATACCAAAAGATGTAAGGTTGATAACGATAGTCCCACATACTTGTGGCACTGCCGCCTTGGTCACATTGGTGTCAAGCGCATGAAGAAGCTCCATGCAGATGGACTTTTGGAGTCTCTTGATTACGAATCATTTGACACGTGCGAACCATGCCTCATGGGTAAGATGACCAAGACTCCGTTCTTCGGAACAATGGAGCGAGCAACCAACTTATTGGAAATCATACATACCGATGTGTGTGGTCCAATGAGTGTTGAGGCTCGCGGAGGATATCGTTATGTTCTCACTCTCACTGATGATTTAAGTAGATATGGGTATGTCTACCTAATGAAACACAAGTCTGAAACCTTTGAAAAGTTCAAGGAATTTCAGAGTGAAGTTGAGAATCAACGTGACAGGAAAATAAAATTCTTACGATCAGATCGTGGTGGAGAATATTTAAGTCACGAGTTTGGTGCACACTTAAGGAAATGTGGAATAGTTTCACAACTCACGCCGCCTGGAACACCTCAGAGAAATGGTGTGTCCGAACGTCGTAATTGCACTCTATTGGATATGGTGCGATCTATGATGTCTCTTACCGATTTACCGCTCTCATTTTGGGGTTATGCTTTAGAGACTGCCGCATTCACTTTAAATAGGGCACCGTCTAAATCCGTTGAGACGACACCGTATGAATTATGGTTTGGGAAGAAACCTAAGCTGTCGTTTCTAAAAGTTTGGGGATGCGATGCTTATGTCAAGAAACTTCAACCTGAAAAGCTCGAACCCAAATCAGAAAAATGCGTCTTCATAGGATACCCTAAGGAAACTATTGGGTATACCTTCTACCTCAGATCCGAAGGCAAGATCTTCGTTGCCAAGAACGGGTCCTTTCTGGAGAAGGAGTTTCTCTCGAAAGAATTGAGTGGGAGGAAAGTGGAACTTGATGAGGTGATAGTCACCCCTTCCGAACCGGAAAGTAGCGCAGCGCGGGAAAATGTTCCTGTGGTGCCTACACCGACTGGGGAGGGAGTTAATGATGATGATCATGAAACTTCAGATCAAGTTGCTGAACTTCGTAGGTCCACAAGGACACGTTCCGCACCAGAGTGGTACGGCAACCCTGTCCTTGAAATCATGTTGTTAGACAACGGTGAACCTTCGAACTATGAAGAAGCGATGGCGGGCCCGGATTCCGACAAATGGCTAGAAGCCATGAAATCCGAGATAGAATCCATGTATGAAAACAAAGTATGGACTTTGACTGACTTGCCCGATGAGCGGCGAACCATAGAAAACAAATGGATCTTTAAGAAGAAGACGGACGCAGATGGTAATGTGACCATCTACAAAGCTCGACTTGTCGCTAAGGGTTATCGACAAGTTCAAGGGGTTGACTACGATGAGACTTTCTCACCCGTAGCGAAGCTGAAGTCCGTCCGAATCATGTTAGCAATTGCCGCATACTATGATTATGAGATATGGCAGATGGACGTCAAAACGGCATTCCTTAACGGCTTCCTTAAGGAAGAGTTGTATATGATGCAGCCGGAAGGTTTTGTCGATCCTAAGAATGCTAACAAAGTATGCAAGCTCCAACGCTCAATCTATGAGGCAGCACAGGAAGCAGTCTGGATGAAGGAGTTCATTACCGACCTAGGGGTGATTCCCAATGCGTCGGGCCCAATGACTCTCTTCTGTGACAACACTGGAGCTATTGCTGTTGGGAATCGTAGCATAATTTAAAATTTTCCTACGCTCACCAAGATGCATCTATGGAGTCTACTAGCAACGAGGGGAAAGGAGTGGATCTACATACCCTTGTAGATCGCGAGCGGAAGCGTTCCAATGAACGTGGATGACGGAGTCGTACTCGCCGTGATCCAAATCACCGATGACCGAGTGCCGAACGGACGGCACCTCCGCGTTCAACACACGTACGGTGCAGCAACGTCTCCTCCTTCTTGATCCAGCAAGGGGGAAGGAGAGGTTGATGGAGATCCAACAGCACGACGGTGTGGTGGTGGATGTAGCGGGTCTCCGGCAGGGCTTCGCCGAGCTTCTGCGAGAGAGAGAGAGAGGTGTTGCAGGGGAGGAGGGAGGCGCCCAAGGCTTGGATCTTGCTGCCCTCCCTTCCCCCCACTATATATAGGGCCAAGGGAGAGGGGGGGGGGCGCAGCCTTGCCCCTTCCTTCAAGGAAGGGTGCGGCCAGGGGGGAGTCCTTCCCCCCCAAGGCACCTCGGAGGTGCCTTCCCCCTTTAGGACTCTCCCTTCTTTCTTATCTCTTGCGCATGGGCCTCTTGGGGCTGGTGCCCTTGGCCCATATAGGCCAAGGCGCACCCCTTACAGCCCATGTGGCCCCCCGGGGCTGGTGGACCCCCTTGGTGGACCCCCGGACCCCTTTCGGCACTCCCGGTACAATACCGATAAAGCGCGAAACTTTTCCGGCGACCAAAATAAGACTTCCCATATATAAATCTTTACCTCCGGACCATTCCGGAACCTCTCGTGACGTCCGGGATCTCATCCGGGACTCCGAACAACCTTCGTGTTTCCGCATACATA
The DNA here is from genome assembly GCF_018294505.1 of Triticum aestivum. Lineage (NCBI taxonomy): Eukaryota > Viridiplantae > Streptophyta > Magnoliopsida > Poales > Poaceae > Triticum > Triticum aestivum. Next base: position 141,966,519 of record NC_057814.1, read on the forward strand.
TATCTCTACAACCCTAGCGTCACCGGACCTTAAGTGTGTAGACCCTACGGGTTCGGGAGACATGCAGACATGACCGAGACGCCTCTCCGGTCAATAACCAACAGCGGGATCTGGATACCCATGTTGGCTCCCACATGTTCCACGATGATATCATCGGATGAACCACGGTGTCGAGGATTCAATCAATCCGTATGCAATTCCCTTTGTCAATCGGTATGTTACTTGCCCGAGATTCGATCGTCGGTATCCCAATACCTTGTTCAATCTCGTTACCGGCAAGTCTCTTTACTCGTACCGCAATGCATGATCCCGTGACTAACGCCTTAGTCATATTGAGCTCATTATGATGATGCATTACCGAGTGAGCCCAGAGATACCTCTCCGTCACACGGAGTGACAAATCCCAGTCTCGATCCGTGCCAACCCAACAGACACTTTCGGAGATACCCGTAATGCACCTTTATAGTCACCCAGTTACGTTGTGACGTTTGGCACACCCAAAGCACTCCTACGGTATCCAGGAGTTGCACGATCTCATGGTCCAAGGAAAAGATACTTGACATTGGAAAAGCTCTAGCAAACGAAACTACACGATCTTTTATGCTATGCTTAGGATTGGGTCTTGTCCATCACATCATTCTCCTAATGATGTGATCCCGTTATCAATGACATCCAATGTCCATAGTCAGGAAACCATGACTATCTGTTGATCAACGAGCTAGTCAACTAGAGGCTTACTAGGGACAGGTTGTGGTCTATGTATTCACACATGTATTATGATTTCCGGACAATACAATTATAGCACGAATAATAGACTATTATCATGAACACAGAAATATAATAATAACCATTTATTATTGCCTCTAGGGCATATTTCCAACAGTCTCCCACTTGCACTAGAGTCAATAATCTAGTTACATTGTGATGAATCGAACACCCATTGCGTCCTGGTGTTGATCATGTTTTGCCCTAGGGAGAGGTTTAGTCAACGGATCTGCTACATTCAGGTCCGTGTGCACTTTACAAATATCTATGTCTCCATTTTGAACACTTTCACGAATGGAGTTGAAGCGACGCTTGATATGTCTGGTCTTCCTGTGAAACCTGGGCTCCTTCGCAAGGGCAATAGCTCCAGTGTTGTCACAAAAGAGAGTCATTGGGCCCGACGCATTGGGAATCACCCCTAGGTCGGTAATGAACTCCTTCATCCAGACTGCTTCCTGTGCTGCCTCCGAGGCTGCCATGTACTCCGCTTCACATGTAGATCCCGCCACGACGCTTTGCTTGCAACTGCACCAGCTTACTGCTCCTCTATTCAATATATACACGTATCCGGTCTGTGACTTCGAGTCATCCAGATCTGTGTCGAAGCTAGCGTCGACGTAACCCTTTACGACGAGCTCTTCGTCACCTCCATAAACGAGAAACATATCCTTAGTCCTTTTCAGGTACTTCAGGATATTCTTGACCGCTGTCCAGTGTTCCTTGCCGGGATTACTTTGGTACCTTCCTACCAAACTTACGGCAAGGTTTACATCAGGTCTGGTACACAGCATGGCATACATAATAGACCCTATGGCCGAGGCATAGGGGATGACACTCATCTCTTCTATATCTTCTGCCGTGGTCGGGCATTGAGCCGTGCTCAATTGCACACCTTGCAATACAGGCAAGAACCCCTTCTTGGACTGATCCATACTGAACTTCTTCAATATCTTGTCAAGGTATGTACTCTGTGAAAGACCAATGAGGCGTCTTGATCTATCTCTATAGATCTTGATGCCTAATATATAAGCAGCTTCTCCAAGGTCCTTCATTGAAAAACACTTATTCAAATAGGCCTTTATACTTTCCAAGAATTCTATATCATTTCCCATCAATAGTATGTCATCCACATATAATATGAGAAATGCTACAGAGCTCCCACTCACTTTCTTGTAAACACAGGCTTCTCCATAAGTCTGTGTAAACCCAAACGCTTTGATCATCTCATCAAAGCGAATGTTCCAACTCCGAGATGCTTGCACCAGCCCATAGATTGAGCGTTGGAGCTTGCATACTTTGTTAGCATTCTTAGGATCGACAAAACCTTCCGGCTGCATCATATACAACTCTTCCTTAAGGAAGCCGTTAAGGAATGCCGTTTTGACGTCCATCTGCCATATCTCATAATCATAGTATGCGGCAATTGCTAACATGATTCGGACGGACTTCAGCTTCGCTACGGGTGAGAAAGTCTCATCGTAGTCAACCCCTTGAACTTGTCGATAACCCTTAGCGACAAGTCGAGCTTTGTAGATGGTCACATTACCATCTGCGTCCGTCTTCTTCTTAAAGATCCATTTGTTTTCTATGGCTCGCCGCTCATCGGGCAAGTCAGTCAAAGTCCATACTTTGTTTTCATACATGGATTCTATCTCGGATTTCATGGCTTCTAGCCATTTGTCGGAATCCGGGCCCGCCATCGCTTCTTCATAGTTCGAAGGTTCACCGTTGTCTAACAACATGATTTCAAGGACAGGGTTGCCGTACCACTCTGGTGCGGAACGTGTCCTTGTGGACCTACGAAGTTCAGTGGCAACTTGATCCGAAGCTTCATGATCATCATCATTAACTTCCTCCCCCGTCGGTGTAGGCACCACAGGAACATTTTCCCGCGCTGCGCTATTTTCCGACTCGGAAGGGGTGACTATCACCTCATCAAGTTCCACTTTCCTCCCACTCAATTCTTTCGAGAGAAACTCCTTCTCTAGAAAGGACCCGTTCTTGGCAACGAAGATCTTGCCTTCGGATCTGAGGTAGAAGGTGTACCCAATAGTTTCCTTAGGGTATCCTATGAAGACGCATTTTTCCGATTTGGGTTCGAGCTTTTCAGGTTGAAGTTTCTTGACATAAGCATCGCATCCCCAAACTTTTAGAAACGACAGCTTAGGTTTCTTCCCAAACCATAATTCATACGGTGTCGTCTCAACGGATTTAGACGGTGCCCTATTTAAAGTGAATGCGGCAGTCTCTAAAGCATAACCCCAAAATGAGAGCGGTAAATCGGTAAGAGACATCATAGATCGCACCATATCCAATAGAGTGCGATTACGACGTTCGGACACACCATTTCTCTGAGGTGTTCCAGGCGGCGTGAGTTGTGAAACTATTCCACATTTCCTTAAGTGTGTACCAAATTCGTGACTTAAATATTCTCCACCACGATCTGATCGTAAGAATTTTATTTTCCTGTCACGTTGATTCTCAACCTCACTCTGAAATTCCTTGAACTTTTCAAAGGTTTCAGACTTGTGTTTCATTAGGTAGACATACCCATATCTACTTAAATCATCAGTGAGAGTGAGAACATAACGATATCCTCCGCGAGCCTCAACACTCATTGGACCGCACACATCGGTATGTATGATTTCCAATAAGTTGGTTGCTCGCTCCATTGTTCCGGAGAACGGAGTCTTGGTCATCTTACCCATGAGGCATGGTTCGCACGTGTCAAATGATTCGTAATCAAGAGACTCCAAAAGTCCATCTGCATGGAGCTTCTTCATGCGCTTGACACCAATGTGACCAAGGCGGCAGTGCCACAAGTATGTGGGACTATCGTTATCAACTTTACATCTTTTGGTATTCACACTATGAACATGTGTAGCATCACGTTCGAGATTCATCAAAAATAAACCATTGACCAGCGGGGCATGACCATAAAACATATCTCTCAAATAAATAGAACAACCATTATTCTCAGATTTAAATGAGTAGCCATCTCGAATTAAACGAGATCCAGATACAATGTTCATGCTCAAAGCTGGCACTAAATAACAATTATTGAGGTTTATAACTAATCCCGTGGGTAGATGCAGAGGTAGCGTGCCGACGGCGATCACATCGACCTTGGAACCATTCCCGACGCGCATCGTCACCTCGTCTTTTGCCAGTCTCCGTTTATTCCGTAGTTCCTGATTTGAGTTACAAATATGAGCAACCGCACCGGTATCAAATACCCAGGAGCTACTACGAGTACTGGTAAGGTACACATCAATTACTTGTATATCACATATACCTTGGGTGTTGCCGGCCTTCTTCTTGTCCGCTAAATATTTGGGGCAGTTCCGCTTCCAGTGACCACTTCCCTTGCAATAAAAGCACTCAGTCTCGGGCTTGGGTCCATTCTTTGACTTCTTCCCGGTAACTGGCTTACCGGGCGTGGCAACCGCCTTGCCGTCCTTCTTGAAGTTCTTCTTACCCTTGCCCTTCTTGAACTTAGTGGTTTTATTCACCATCAACACTTGATGTTCTTTTCTGATCTCTACCTCAGCTGATTTCAGCATTGAATACACCTCGGGAATGGTCTTTTCCATCCCCTGCATATTGTAGTTCATCACAAAGCTCTTGTAGCTTGGTGGAAGCGACTGGAGGATTCTGTCAATGACCGTGTCATCCGGGAGATTAACTCCCAGCTGAGACAAGCGGTTGTGCAACCCAGACATTCTGAGTATGTGCTCACTAACAGAACTGTTCTCCTCCATTTTACAGCTGAAGAACTTGTCGGAGACATCATATCTCTCGACCCGGGCATGAGCTTGAAAAACCAGTTTCAGCTCCTCGAACATCTCATATGCTCCATGTTTCTCAAAACGCTTTTGGAGACCCGGTTCTAAGCTGTAAAGCATGCCGCACTGAACGAGGGAGTAATCATCAGCACGCTGCTGCCAAGCGTTCATAACGTCTTGGTTCTCAGGGATTGGTGCTTCACCTAGCGGTGCTTCTAAGACATAATCTTTCTTGGCTGCTATGAGGATGATCCTCAGGTTCCGGACCCAGTCCGTATAGTTGCTGCCATCATCTTTCAGCTTGGTTTTCTCTAGGAACGCGTTGAAATTGAGGACAACGTGGGCCATTTGATCTACAATACATAGTGTAAAGATTTTTTAGACTAAGTTCATGATAATTAAGTTCATATAATCAAATTATTTAATGAACTCCCACTCAGATAGACATCCCTCTAGTTATCTAAGTGAAACATGATCCGAACTCAACTAGGCCGTGTCCGATCATCACGTGAGACGGACTAGTCAAGATCGGTGAACATCTCCATGTTGATCGTATCTTCTATACGACTCATGCTCGACCTTTCGGTCCTCCGTGTTCCGAGGCCATGTCTGTACATGCTAGGCTCGTCAAGTCAACCTAAGTGTATTGCGTGTGTTCCGAGGCCATGTCTGTACATGCTAGGCTCGTCAACACCCGTTGTATTCGAACGTAAGAATCTATCACACCCGATCATCACGTGGTGCTTCGAAACGACGAACCTTCGCAACGGTGCACAGTTAGGGTGAACACTTTCTTGAAATTATTATAAGGGATCATCCTATTTGCTACCGTCGTTCTAAGCAAATAAGATGCAAAAACATGATAAACATCACATGCAATCAAATAGTGACATGATATGGCCAATATCATCATGCTCCTTTGATCTCCATCTTCGGGGCACCATGATCATCTTCGTCACCGGCATGACACCATGATCTCCATCATCATGATCTCCATCATTGTGTCTTCATGAAGTTGTCACGCCAACGATTACTTCTACTTCTATGGCTAACCGTTTAGCAACAAAGTAAAGTAAATTACATGGCGTTATTCAATGACACGCAGGTCATGCAAAATAATAAAGACAACTCCTATGGCTCCTGCCGGTTGTCATACTCATCGACATGCAAGTCGTGATTCCTATTACAAGAATATGATCAATCTCATACATCACATATATCATTCATCACATCTTCTGGCCATATCATATCACATATATCACTTGCTGCAAAAACAAGTTAGACGTCCTCTAATTGTTGTTGCAAGTTTTACGTGGTTTGTAGGTTTCTAACAAGAACGTTTTCTTACCTACGTATGACCACAACGTGATTTGCCAATTTCTATTTACCCTTCATAAGGACCCTTTTCATCGAATCCGTTCCGACTAAAGTAGGAGAGACAGACACCCGCTAGCCACCTTATGCAACTAGTGCATGTCAATCGGTGGAACCTGTCTCACGTAAGCGTACGTGTAAGGTCGGTCCGGGCCGCTTCATCCTACAATGCCGCCGAAACAAGAAACGACTAGTAGCGGCAAGAAGAATTGGCAACATCAACGCCCACAACTTCTTTGTGTTCTACTCGTGCATAGTAACTACGCATAGGCCTGGCTCATGATGCCACTGTTGGGAATCGTAGCATAATTTAAAATTTTCCTACGCTCACCAAGATGCATCTATGGAGTCTACTAGCAACGAGGGGAAAGGAGTGGATCTACATACCCTTGTAGATCGCGAGCGGAAGCGTTCCAATGAACGTGGATGACGGAGTCGTACTCGCCGTGATCCAAATCACCGATGACCGAGTGCCGAACGGACGGCACCTCCGCGTTCAACACACGTACGGTGCAGCAACGTCTCCTCCTTCTTGATCCAGCAAGGGGGAAGGAGAGGTTGATGGAGATCCAACAGCACGACGGCGTGGTGGTGGATGTAGCGGGTCTCCGGCAGGGCTTCGCCGAGCTTCTGCGAGAGAGAGAGAGGTGTTGCAGGGGAGGAGGGAGGCGCCCAAGGCTTAGATGTTGCTGCCCTCCCTTCCCCCCACTATATATAGGGCCAAGGGAGAGGGGGGGGGCGCAGCCTTGCCCCTTCCTTCAAGGAAGGGTGCGGCCAGGGGGGAGTCCTTCCCCCCCAAGGCACCTCGGAGGTGCCTTCCCCCTTTAGGACTCTCCCTTCTTTCTTATCTCTTGCGCATGGGCCTCTTGGGGCTGGTGCCCTTGGCCCATATAGGCCAAGGCGCACCCCTTACAGCCCATGTGGCCCCCCGGGGCTGGTGGACCCCCTTGGTGGACCCCCGGACCCCTTTCGGCACTCCCGGTACAATACCGATAAAGCGCGAAACTTTTCCGGCGACCAAAATAAGACTTCCCATATATAAATCTTTACCTCCGGACCATTCCGGAACCTCTCGTGACGTCCGGGATCTCATCCGGGACTCCGAACAACTTTCGGGTTTCCGCATACATATATCTCTACAACCCTAGCGTCACCGGACCTTAAGTGTGTAGACCCTACGGGTTCGGGAGACATGCAGACATGACCGAGACGCCTCTCCGGTCAATAACCAACAGCGGGATCTGGATACCCATGTTGGCTCCCACATGTTCCACGATGATATCATCGGGTGAACCACGGTGTCGAGGATTCAATCAATCCGTATGCAATTCCCTTTGTCAATCGGTATGTTACTTGCCCGAGATTCGATCGTCGGTATCCCAATACCTAGTTCAATCTCGTTACCGGCAAGTCTCTTTACTCGTACCGCAATGCATGATCCCGTGACTAACGCCTTAGTCACATTGAGCTCATTATGATGATGCATTACCGAGTGGGCCCAGAGATACCTCTCCGTTTACACGGAGTGACAAATCCCAGTCTCGATCCGTGCCAACCCAACAGACACTTTCGGAGATACCCGTAATGCACCTTTATAGTCACCCAGTTACGTTGTGACGTTTGGCACACCCAAAGCACTCATACGGTATCCGGGAGTTGCACGATCTCATGGTCTAAGGAAAAGATACTTGACATTGGAAAAGCTCTAGCAAACGAAACTACACGATCTTTTATGCTATGCTTAAGTTGGGTCTTGTCCATCACATCATTCTCCTAATGATGTGATCCCGTTATCAATGACATCCAATGTCCATAGTCAGGAAACCATGACTATCTGTTGATCAACGAGCTAGTCAACTAGAGGCTTACTAGGGACAGGTTGTGGTCTATGTATTCACACATGTATTATGATTTCCGGACAATACAATTATAGCACGAATAATAGACTATTATCATGAACACAGAAATATAATAATAACCATTTATTATTGCCTCTAGGGCATATTTCCAACAATTGCCCTTGCGAAGGAGCCCAGGTTTCACAGGAAGACCAGGCATATCAAGCGTCGCTTCAACTCCATTCGTGAAAGTGTTCAAAATGGAGACATAGATATTTGTAAAGTACATACGGACCTGAATGTAGCAGATCCGTTGACTAAACCTCTCCCTAGGGCAAAACATGATCAACACCAGGACGCAATGGGTGTTCGATTCATCACAATGTAACTAGATTATTGACTCTAGTGCAAGTGGGAGACTGTTGGAAATATGCCCTAGAGGCAATAATAAATGGTTATTATTATATTTCTTTGTTCATGATAATCGTCTATTGTTCATGCTATAATTGTATTGTCCGGAAATCGTAATACATGTGTGAACACATAGACCACAACGTGTCCCTAGTAAGCCTCTAGTTGACTAGCTCGTTGATCAACAGATAGTCATGGTTTCCTGACTATGGACATTGGATGTCATTGATAACGGGATCACATCATTAGGAGAATGATGTGATGGACAAGACCCAATCCTAAGCATAGCATAAAAGATCGTGTAGTTTCGTTTGCTAGAGCTTTTCCAATGTCAAGTATCTTTTCCTTAGACCATGAGATCGTGCAACTCCCGGATACCGTAGGAGTGCTTTGGGTGTGCCAAACGTCACAACGTAACTGGGTGACTATAAAGGTGCACTACGGGTATCTCCGAAAGTGCCTGTCGGGTTGGCACGGATCGAGACTGGGATTTGTCACTCCGTGTGACGGAGAGGTATCTCTGGGCCCACTCGGTAATGCATCATCATAATGAGCTCAATGTGACTAAGGCGTTAGTCATGGGATCATGCATTGCGGTACGAGTAAAGAGACTTGCCGGTAACGAGATTGAACAAGGTATTGGGATACCGACGATCGAATCTCGGGCAAGTAACATACCGTTTGACAAAGGGAATTGCATACGGATTGATTGAATCCTCGACACCGTGGTTCATCCGATGAGATCATCGTGGAACATGTGGGAGCCAACATGGGTATCCAGATCCCACTGTTGGTTATTGACCGGAGAGGCGTCTCGGTCATGTCTGCATGTCTCCCGAACCCGTAGGGTCTACACACTTAAGGTTCGGTGACGCTAGGGTTGTAGAGATATATGTATGCGGAAACCCGAAAGTTGTTCGGAGTCCCGGATGAGATCCCGGACGTCACGAGAGGTTCCGGAATGGTCCGGAGGTGAAGAATTATATATAGGAAGTCCAGTTTCGGCCACCGGGAAAGTTTCGGGGGTTACCGGTATTGTACCGGGACCACCGGAAGGGTCCCGGGGGTCCACCGGGTGGGGCCACCTGTCCCGGAGGACCCCGTGGGCTGAAAGTGGAAGGGAACCAGCCCCTAGTGGGCTGGGGCGCCCCCCTTGGGCCTCCCCCCCTGCGCCTAGGGTTGGGAACCCTAGGGGGGGGGAGTTCCCCCTTGCCTTGGGGGGCAAGGCACCCCTTCCCCCCCACTTGGCCGGCGCCCCCCCCTTGGATCTGATCTCCAGGGCCGGCGCCCCCCCAGGGGGCCTATATAAAGGGGGGGGGAGGGAGGGTAGCACACAACAGCCTTGGGCGCCTCCCTCCTCCCCTGCAACACCTCTCTCTCTCTCTCGTAGAAGCTCGGCGAAGCCCTGCACGAGACCCGCTACATCCACCACCACGCCGTCGTGCTGCTGGATCTCCATCAACCTCTCCTTCCCCCTTGCTGGATCAAGAAGGAGGAGACGTCGCTGCACCGTACGTGTGTTGAACGCGGAGGTGCCGTCCGTTCGGCACTCGGTCATCGGTGATTTGGATCACGGCGAGTACGACTCCGTCATCCACGTTCATTGGAACGCTTCCGCTCGCGATCTACAAGGGTATGTAGATGCACTCCCTTCCCCTCGTTGCTAGTACACTCCATAGATGCATCTTGGTGAACGTAGGAAAATTTTAAAATTATGCTACGATGACCAACAGAGATATGTCATAACCAGGGAGGAGGCGAACGAGTACGAGAGGAGGACGGAGGCAGCTCGCCTCCAAGCTGCAGCTCGTCAGGCAGTAGCTGCTGCATCTCAGTACGACCCTAGCTATAACTTTGGATATCCGCCAGGCCAGCCGTGGCCCTAGACCAACTTAGGTCAAAAGCCTAAGCTTGGGGGAGTACGTATTTCTCACCGACATTACATTCATGTTCACACACTCATGCCAGTTGTCGGTGCTCATACTTTTTCATTGTACTATCCATGCTAGTTTATTTTCTTTTCTAAGCCTTCTTCTTGTGTGTTTGAATAACCTTATGAAAAACCAAAAAAATTAGTTGTAGCTTTTAGCTAGTTTACTTTCCACGCCTGTAGTAGTAATAATTAAAAGAAAACCCAAAAAGATTTCTCGTTCTTCTTTTGCTTGTTGGGAGCTTTCCCGTGTAAATAGTTTTATTTCCTTCCTTTTCTTTGGGGGTCAAGAGGAGAAGACCTTGATGAAAATGTTGAGTGGCTCTTATATGCATTATTGTTGATTTAACAAAGAGCCCATATTACCTTGTCTTCTCCTGTGTATTAAATGCTTGCAGATTCCAGCTTAGTCAATGCACGTGCACTATTATTATTATCCACACCGTTCGGTCATGCAAGTGAAAGGCCATAATGACGATATATGATGGACTGGTTGAGATAAGAAAAGCAGGTATGAACTTGACCTATCTTGTTTTTGTAAATATGATTAGTTCATCGTTCCTGATTCAGCCTATTATGAATGAAACATGTTTGCAATGGCAATTAGAGATTATAGTTGCTCATGCCATGCTTAATTAGCTGGGAGTTTATAATGGTTTACCTTGCGTGCCAACATGCTATTAAAATGGTTGTGATGTGGTATGATAGGGTGGTATCCTCCTTTGAACGATTCGAGTGGCTTGACTTGGCACATGTTCACGCATGTAGTTGAAACAAAATCAACATAGCCTCCATGATATTTATGTTCATGGTGAATTATATCCTACTCATGCTTGCACTCAGTGTTGATTAATTTTAATGCATGTTCATGACTGTTGTTGCTCTCTAGTTGGTCGCTTCTCAGTCTCTTTCTATCCTTCACTTGTACTAAGCGGGAATACTGCTTGTGCATCCACTTCCATAAACCCCAAAGTTATTCCATATGAGTCCACCATACCTTCCTATATGCGGTATCTACCTGCCGTTCTAAGTAAATTTGTATGTGCCAAACTCTAAACCTTCAAATGAAATTCTGTTTTGTATGCTCGAATAGCTCATGTATCAACTAGGGCTGTCTGTATCTTCCATGCTAGGCGGGTTATTCTCAAGAGGAGTGGACTCCGCTCCTCACTCACGAGAAAATGGCTGGTCATCGGGATGCCCAGTCCCATGCTCAAATCAAAATAATTGCAAACAAAACTCCCCCAGGATTGTTGTTAGTTGGAGGCACCCATTGTTTCGAGCAAGCCATGGATTGATGCTTGTTGGTGGCGGGGGAGTATAAACTTTACCATTCTGTTTGGGAACCGCCTATAATGTGTGTAGCATGGAAGATATCGAGATCTCTCGGTTGTTATGTTGACAATGAAAGTATGCCACTCAAAATATTATTTATCTCTATTTCAAAACTCGAGCTCTGGCACCTCTACAAATCCCTGCTTCCTTCTGCGAAGGGCCTATCTATTTACTTTTATGTTGAGTCATCATCCTTTTATTGAAAAGCACCAGTTGGAGAGCACCGCTGTCATTTGCATGCATTACTATTAGTTTATATTGAGTATGACTGGATCTCTTTTATCATGAATTACAATGTTTAGTCAGTCCTTGATCTTCAGAGGTGCTCTACATTTATGTTTTGCGGCCTCAGATAGGGCTAGCGAGATACCATCTTGTTATATCATATTATGATTGTTTTGAGAAAGTGTTGTCATCCGAGATTTATTATTATTGCTCGCTAGTTGATTATGCCATTGATATGAGTAAACATGAGACCTAAGTGTTCTTGTGAATATGGTTGGTCCATAATCTTTGCTGGAAACTTGAATGCTGGGTTTACATATTTACAACAACAAGAGCAAACAGAGTTTGTAAAAGTTTTTCTTTATCACTTTCAGTTTGTCAACTGAATTGCTTGAGGACAAGAAAAGGTTTAAGCTTGGGGGAGTTGATACGTCTCCATCGTATCTACTTTTCCAAACACTTTTGCCCTTGTTTTGAACTCTAACTTGCATGATTTGAATGGAACTAACCCGGACTGATGCTGTTTTCAGCAGAATTGCCATGGTGTTATTTTTGTGCAGAAATAAAAGTTCTCGGAATGACCTGAAACTCCACGGAGAATATTTTTGGAATATATAAAAATACTGGCGAAAGAATCAAGACCAAGGGGCCCACACCCTGTCCACGAGGGTGGGGGGCGCGCCTACCCCCTGGGCGCGCCCCTGTCTCGTGGGCCCCCTGAGGCTCCACCGACCTCAACTCCAACTCTATATATTCACGTTCGGGGAGAAAAAAAAGCAGAGAGAAGGATTCAACGCGTTTTACGATATGGAGCCGCCGCCAAGCCCTAATCTCTTTCGGGAGGGCTGATCTGGAGTCCGTTCGGGGCTCCGGAGAGGGGAATCCGTCGCCGTCGTCATCATCAACCTTCCTCCATCACCAATTTCATGATGCTCACCGCCATGCGTGAGTAATTCCATCGTAGGCTTGTTGGACGGTGATGGGTTGGATGAGATTTATCATGTAATCGAGTTAGTTTTGTTAGGGTTTGATCCCTAATATCCATTATGTTCTGAGATTGATGTTGCTATGACTTTGCTATGCTTAATGCTTGTCACTAGGGCCGGAGTGCCATGAATTCAGATCTGAACCTATTATGTTTTCATGAATATATGTGAGTCCTTGATCCTATCTTGCAAGTCAATAGTCACCTACTATGTGTTATGATGTGGCAACCCCGAAGTGACAATAATCGGGACCACTCCCGGTGATGACCGTAGTTTGAGGAGTTCATGTATTCACTAAGTGTTAATGCTTTGGTCCGGTACTCTATTAAAAGGAGGCCTTAATATCCCTTAGTTTCCAATAGGACCCTGCTGCCATGGGAGGGTAGGACAAAAGATGTCATGCAAGTTCTTTTCCATAAGCACGTATGACTATATTCGGAATACATGCCTACATTACATTGATGAACTGGAGCTAGTTCTGTGTCACCCTATGTTATAACTATTGCATGAGGAATCGCATCTGACATAATTATCCATCACTGATCCAATGCCTACGAGCTCTTCACATATTGATCTTTGCTTAGTTACTTTACCATTGCCACTGTTACAATTACTACAAAACTGCTACTGTTACCTTTGCCACCGTTACCGTTACTTCCATACTACTTTGCTACTAAATACTTTGCTGCAGAAATTAAGTCTTCCAGGTGTGGTTGAATTGACAACTCAACTGCTAATACTTGAGAATATTCTTTAGCTCCCCTTGTGTCGAATCAATAAATTTGGGTTGAATACTCTACCCTCGAAAACTGTTGTGATCCCCTATACTTGTGGGTTATCAGGGGCATGGAATAGGCATGAACCACCCCGGTCCAGGGGTTGTACCCCGTGAGCCAAGGTGAGGGCGCCGAGGCCGGGGCAGTGGCGGGCGCGGCGGCCTGGCGGGGCTGGGAGCCCGAGTTGCGGGCCCGCCCATCGCGGCCCCTCGTCTCTTCTGGCGGCCACGGTCGGGGGCGGCTGGCAGCGATGGAGCCGGCGCGCGAGGAGGGTGCTGGGGGGGCAGCGGGGCCCCCAATGGTGCTAACGTGGAGCACGGCGTGAGGCACCTACCGATCCGCATGACGGAGGCATTTCTCCTCCATCCGCAAGTATGTGACAACCTTCGCGGAGGAGGGCATGGTGAGGGAGAGGTTGGCGGCGGACTGGCCAAGGACGGGGTGGAGGCCGCGGAGGAGGTTGGTGAGGAGGACCGAGTCATCGACCACCATGCCGACGCCGCGAAGCTCAGCAGAGAGAACATTCAGCTTGGTGCAGTACTCGTCCATCATGAGATCGTTTTGCTGCATAGTGAAAAACTTCCCTTGGAGGAACACGCGACGCTGGAGCTGATTGTCTAGGAAGAGGTCGCAAAACCGTGTCCAGATGACGTCCGCGGACGGGTCGCGGCAGTTCACCATGTCGAAGAGCCCTCGCGAGATCGTGAGGAACAACCACTTGATGATGCAAGCATCGATGGCCAGCCATTCGTCGTCGCCTTTCATGTCGCGGATGTCGATGCTCCCATCAACATTATCGATGAGGCAGTAGGAGCGGAAAAGAAGCACGAAGCAGGTGCGCCAGGCGTTGTAGGAGGGGGAGTCGAGATCGAGAACGACGGGAACGTGGTCCTTGAAGATGAGTTCGTTGAGGCGATCGGAGGTGAAAGCGAGGACGGTGGTGGAGCTGTCGAGGGAGGAGGAGGATCCCACCATGGTGAGAGATGGGTGCGGCGACGGCTTGGAGAAAAAGCGGCGGCGACAAGGAGGGTTGGAGGTGCGGGGACAACGGTGGCGGCTTAGGAGGGAAGGAGCGGCGGCGGCGTGGGAGGGTTAGGGTTTTGTGGCGGCGGCGGCTTGTGGAGGTAAGCGGCGTGGCGGCGTGGTAGGGATTAGGGTTTGGATGCGGCGGCGGCTTGGGAGGAAGCGGCGGTGGCGGCAGGGAAAGAGGAGGCGACAGCGGCGTGAGACGCGGCGGCGGCCTTGGGCGGAAGCGATGGAGATCGGTAGAAAACTGATACCATGTAGAAGACTATAGGATGCAACTCAATTATATTCATCGGAGTTTGTTATAATATATATAGGTGATGTCTTGCGTGACAAGCCAACTAATCCTACAATATCTCTAGGAGTTAACCTATATAAGGTTAGAGATGATAGGAGAATTAGTCGACAATAAATACAGATATGTCACGGTTCAACAATAACAGCTCGACTGCTCCACTGTGGGTGGCCCATCTGATTATCCCTTCACTGTTATTTTTCCCTTTTTTCTGATTCTATCCCGTCATCATTTGTGATAAGAGGATATATAATATAATGACTGCTCTAAATTTTCAAACTCTGCAACTAAGCAAGTACTATCATATGCAATACCTTGAATCTACCTTAAAGGTGCATATACTTAATGGTACAATCCTATACTATATTAATGCAAGTATATCATGTCCAAATCATCTACTATTATATGTAAAGAGTACTTGATGGGATCACTAGAAAAAAGATAAACAACCTAAAAAATACCACTATAATTAGAAACATCCGGCCTTTAATCCGCTGGGCCTATTTTTGCGAACGTACTAGAACCTTTAGACCTTTATAATCCAGGTGGACCATACCTTACACAACAAATTATTTTGATCATGATTTGGAAAATATTCATGAAATTGAAAAACAAATATTGAATTTAAAAAAGTTCATTAGTTAAAGAATGTTCTTATATTTCATATAAAGAATTCATGTTTTAAAATGAAAAGTTAAAACAAAAATTTGTAATGAAAAAATAGTAAAATAAAGAATAGAAAACAAACAAACAAAAAAACAGCTAAAAAACACACAGAAACTAGACCAACCTTCTATATGGTTACTACGTAAGACCTGTTACTGTTGCTGGTGAGTGTGGACCATGTACATGGAGACTTTGTCTAAAAATAGTACCAGGACACGGCTATATGCCGGGGGGGGGGGGGGGGGGGGGGGGTCCTCGCCTCCAGTAATGGCTAGCCCGCTAGTCTTTTTTGCATTTATTTTGCCCGTTTTCTTTCATTTTTTTTCTTTTTTCTTATTTGTTTTTCCTTTTTTCTTTTAGGTTTCTTTATTTTTTCATTTTCTATTCCTTTTCCAAATCTGTAAAGCCGTTGAACTTCATTGAAAGTTATTTTTTTCAAATCCACTAACTTTTGTTTGGAAATCTTGCACTATTTTCAAATTCATTTACCATTTTTGAAATTTATATAAAATTTTAAAATCAAGAACAATTGAGAAATTAAATAGCCTCCAGTAATGGCTAGCCCGCTAGTCTTTTTTGCATTTATTTGCCCGTTTTCTTTTTTTTCTTTTTTCTTATTTGTTTTTCCTTTTTCCTTTTTTCTTTTAGGTTTCTTTATTTTTTCATTTTCTATTCCTTTTCCAAATCTGTAAAGCCGTTGAACTTCATTGAAAGTTATTTTTTTTCAAATCCACTAACTTTTGTTTGGAAATCTTGCACTATTTTCAAATTCATTTACCATTTTTTAAATTTATATAAATTTTGAAAATCAAGAACAATTGAGAAATTAAATATATTTTCCACTTGCGCACATTTTTTTCAAATTCGTGAACAATTTCCAACTTTGATCATTTTAGAAATTCCTAAACGTTTTTTGAACTTCGCAAACTCTTTAAACCTCGTGAAAAAACTCAAAAAATGCTGTAAAAGGGTAAAATCTATGGTATTTTATTCTTTATCGATGCTAGAAAAAAATAACTCTAATGATCCCAAAAATTTGTGTTGTTTTCTTTTGTAATGTTCCCACTTTTTAAAAAAAATGTTCACGTATTTAAGTGCATGAATTTGGAAAATGTTCCTGAAATTGAAAAACAAGTCTTAAATTTGAAAAAAATGTTCATGAGTTAAAATAAGTTCAGAATGTTGTTATGAATAATTCAATTTTTTGGGATGAAAAAAGAAAACAAAAAGGAAAAAGGGAAAAACAAAAATAGAATGAGGAAGAGAATAGAAAAAACGAACAGAAACTGCTTGAGCTCCTCGTTGTGTCGGATCTCTTGTACTCCTTTTGTGTGTAATCTGTTCATCTTGTGAAATAGAGCAGCAGTTTTGCCTTGGAGCATCAAGTGATTGTTGATTCTGTGTAAATAGAGTAATTTTGTATTGTGAAATTCATTCGTTCGCCGTCGATTCTTGGAACAACAAGTGTTGATGGACACTAGTCTTCGTCGTCGTCCATTCGCTGTACTTGGACTGTTGGGTCAGGGTTTTTTTAACAAAAAAGTTCTTTGCCGTCTGTGATTTTTTAGGCTGACCGCAAATATACTTTTCTTTGCCATCTGTTATTATAGGGCTGACGGTAAAGCCATAGTTTAGCTGACGGCAAAATCTTTACCGTTTGCCCGATGAAAAGCTGACGGCAAAGTACTCTTTGCTGATTTAGGCTTTGCCGACACTCTCTGTCGTCTGCCAGCTGACGGCATTTCAGCCTTTGCCGTCTGTACTTGCCTGACGGCAAACTGTCTAATTCATGTAGTGCTGCATGGAAATCTGGGACGATGTCAGGAACACCCGGGGTAGCCCGGTTGAAAACACTCCTGTGTTTGATTGTCCGGGCAACACTTATGGGTTGCTGACAGACATAGGGGTTGGATCCCGGACTATCCGGTTCCAAGGTAAACCTATTGTTGTCTTGTGATAGCCAAGCTGGATGTTTGGAATGCAACAACCTGGATGAACCGGCAATAGCGCGGACATCCGGGTAGGAACCCGGACAATGCGAGAGTGAAAGTGGAAGTGGCTATTTGACAAGATTGATTTTGTGGATAGGTTGACCAAGGACTTTTTAGTAGAGATGTGAGTGGAATGACGCTGAGAAGATGTTGACTTGAGCAAATATTTCATAAACCCCTTTGATCATCTTTTAATAGTGCGGGATCCCTATAACTCAAGATTTAACCGAAAAAACTACGGTTATTTTTTCGTTGTCACCATACTGGAGTCATATTCACTTTGGTGCCTCGATCCACGCACATAGATGCCAAGGGGACTAATAACTTGTGTATTCACTTAACAAACATGATTAGTCTCCTGTACATACTAGATCACGATGGCACGCATAGTCGCACCCATATAATTTGACAAAAAAATGATAGGAACATTACGAAGATGTAGGCACCAAAAATCTCCAGTTTTTTTTCTACAATTCACAATATTGTCCCTCAATATAGGCAAGAAATATAAGTGAACAAACTCAAGGAAATTGAATTGTGAAAAATGGAATCAGATCAAATTACAGCCAGCTAAAGGGCCTCACACTTGATTTTCCTACATCTGGTCCTCCATCGTTTCATCTTTCCTATTCTAGGGGAAACCCTAGCCGCGCCGCCGGGGGGATCCCGCCCTCCTCCCCCGCTGCGCCGCCACTGGAGGGGGCGCCGGCGAAGCCGGGCGTGCCCTGGGAAGGTGGCGGCGGGGCGATCTCTTTCTCTGTTGGCCCGGTGGACTTGGGCAGAGATCGCGGCGGTCCAGCGTCAGGCGGCCCGTGCTGCTCGCGGGGCAGCGTTCCTCTCGCCGCAGGGCAGCCCCTGGGTGGAGCTGGGTTGGGGCGGGGCCTCGCGACGGCATGGGGCGGGCCAGGTCTTCGGCGCTTCGTTCTTCGCGGAGGCCATCGGATCCAGCGGCGGCGGCCCCTGCTGGCGGGGCGTGCGGCGTGCCTGAGAGTTCGGCCGTGAGGACGGCGAGCCGCAGGCGTGCCAGATCTGGAGGTATTGTCCCCTTCCCTTCCATGCATCCCTTTCCAGTCCCCGGTTCGGTTTGGATCTTCCGGATCCACCTCCGGTGTGTTCTGGTGGAGCAGATCGGTGTCCGGGGGAAACCTTGGCCGCCTTGGCTGGCCGGCAGCGGCGACGCCGATTTTTGGCGCCGTTTTCCTCCTTGGGGGCGCTGCTGAGGGCACCATCTCTCCTCTCCGAACCATGTCCGGGTGAAAGCCCAAGATCCGTTGCGGATCGGGCGTCGGCGGCGCCCTGTGCACCGTTACCTTCCTGGAGGCGACGCCAAGGACATTGGGATAGGATGGAAGGGTCTGTAGGTGAGGGGTGGGGGTGTGCTGCCTCCCTTTCGGTGGAGCGGTGTTTCTTTATACATATTCTTGGCGGCGGCTCTTGGCGGCATGGAGCAGCGGAGGCTTGGCGTCAGATGTGTGGTGACGGACACGCGCAGGAGGTCGACGCTGTCTGGCGTCGTGGTGGCGTCGGCGGCAGCGAGGCCGGCAAGGCCGTTGCAACAGTACAGCTCTGAAGATGGATATGTGGTAGGTGGTTGTGGCGGCCTCATACTCGGCAGGCGGCCTGGTTGAGGAGCACGCCGGACTGGTGGGTGCCCATACCCGGCAGGCGTCCAGGTTGGGACCTCAGTTCTTAGATGTTAGGTTTGGCTGCGAGGTCTGTTTGGTATTAGGCCCAGACCGTCAGCGCCCCTTCATCAGTTAGATAGGAGTAGCGACAGAGGTTGCGAAGATGGTGGCTTTGGTCTTACTGTTGTACGACTTTGTAAGGTTTTGTGCTAATAATTAATAAATTGGCCGTATGCATCGATCAGATGCAGAGGCCGGGGGTATTCCTCCTTTTCTAAAAAAAAGGAACATCATGCAAGTAAAGGCTTGTTCTCCCGTCTAGTCTAGAAATTAATAATTAAGTTGACCATTAGAAAGAACAGATGACCACATAAACCTGTTTATACAGAACAATCGAGACACTATTTCCTCAAGAAATATGCATACTCTGAATAAACATCAAATTTCGAAGCATGCTTTAATTTATTTGAAGCATTTAAACATCAAATTCATGTGAAAATTATAGAAGACGGTACATTTCCTACCATGTTGCTCGAGGCTTGCTTCGGCTTTATCATTACTCGTGTTAGCAAACAAGCATAGGGTCCAAAATGGGGGGCATTAAAAAAGTTGAAGATTTAACCTAAGTGGTTATAAGTTGGATGTTTGAGTTGGACTCTAAGAATACATTGCACTCTAGTATCTAGTTACAAGGTAAGAAGTGGACGGTGAACGTACATGACAAAGGACTGAGGGTTAACTCGAGAGAGAAAGTATCATTGTTTTTTTGTGTAGTTACTGCTAAGACGAGTGTATTGTAAACACATCCACGTACGGCTCCACCCCATCAATCCTTGGTATAATCTTCGAGCCCATTTTCATTTTGGTGATTGTTCAGTCCCACATAGGTTCCTGTGTGGTTGGTGTATAAATTTGGGCGTCCACCCTTTGCCCTGGTGTAT
The DNA here is from genome assembly GCF_018294505.1 of Triticum aestivum. Lineage (NCBI taxonomy): Eukaryota > Viridiplantae > Streptophyta > Magnoliopsida > Poales > Poaceae > Triticum > Triticum aestivum. The sequence continues at coordinate 141,986,488 of NC_057814.1, forward strand.
ACTACTGTAACTTCCAATGGCTTCTCCTCATTTGTTCTTGTGCATCCTCCTGGTCGTATTTGGGAGCTACCTTTCCACCATTTCTGCTGCAGGCGACGGTAAGCAAAACTTCGTTGTGGTGCCAACCAGCTCATTTCAGACACAAGATGTCTGCTCCACCTCCACATCCACAGGTACGTACGTACATGAATTGAGCATGGCATAATTTTCTACGCTAATCATCTATCTCAATGTTAGGAACGTACAGTATGACACTCGGATGTTTCTTTCAGTGACGCCGCGGCCAAACCGCGCCGGCGCCGCTGTGCCGCTGGTGCATAGGCACGGACCCTGCGCCAAGTCACCGTCCACCGACAAGCCATCATCTTTTGCTGAGGCGCTTCACAGAAGCCGCGTCCGCGCAGACTACATCATGAGCAGAGCACTGAGGGGGAGGGGCACCACCACCACCATGGAGGGCAAGGTGAGCATCCCGGCGCACCTGGGCACCTCCGTGGACTCCCAGGAGTACGTGGTGACGTTGGGTCTGGGCACGCCGGCCGTGGAGCAGGTCCTCCTCATGGACACCGGCAGCGACCTGTCGTGGGTGCAGTGCGCGCCATGCAACTCCACCGACTGCTATCCTCAGAAGGATCCTTTGTTCGACCCGCGCAAGTCCTCCACCTACGCACCCATCCCCTGCGGCTCCAACGTCTGCAAGAGCCTCCAGTCCAACCACTTGAACAATGGCTGCAGCATGAACGGCAATGGCACCCAGTCCCAGTGCGGGTATCGAGTCGAGTACGGAGGAGGTTTAAAGACCAGGGGCGTGTACAGCAACGAGGCGCTCACGCTGGCCCCCGGCGAAGTGGTCAAGGACTTCCATTTCGGCTGCGCATACAAGCAGCGCGGCGCCGACGACAAGTCCGACGGCCTGCTCGGGCTCGGCGGGGCGCCCCAGTCGCTCCCGGTCCAGACCTCCGCCCTCTACGGCGGCTCCTTCTCCTACTGCCTCCCGCCGGTGAGCAGCGGCACCGGGTTCCTTGCCCTTGGCGCGCCCAGCAACACCTCGGACTTCTCATTCACGCCGATGACTGACTTCATGGATGACGGAACCTCCTACCTGGTGAAGCTCACCGGTATCAGCGTCGGCGGGAAGCAGCTCCGCATCCCACGGAAGGTGTTCGAGGGGGGCCTGATCGTGGACTGCGGCAATATCATCTCACATCTGCCGTCGACGCCCTACGCTAAACTGCGGTCCGCGTTCCGGGCGGCCATGGCGGCTTACCCGCTCATCCCGAGCGACGACGACGACACATGCTACAACTTCACCGGATACAGCGATGTTACCGTGCCCAAGGTCGCACTCACGTTCACCGGCGGCGTCACGGTCGACCTCGATGTCCCCAATGGGGTTCTGTTGGATGGCTGTCTGGCCTTCACCGAGTCCGGGTCAGACGGTTACGTCGGGTTCCTCGGCAATGTCCAAATGAGAACGTTGGAGATGTTGTACGACGCTAGGGGTGGTGGACTCGGATTCCGGGCAGGTGCGTGCTGACCCCTCAAGCTATATCTCAATCGGGAGCTAGCTTGCCAAAAACTAAGATCGGTTTGCTGTTATTAACTTCTCGACTGCTCCACAGTGGGTGCCCCGTGTCCGATCATCCCGTCGCTGTTATTTTCCGTTTTTGTCCAATTCTATCTTGATGTCATTTGTAATCTGTTCTATCTACTTAAAAAAATGTAACGTTTCATCTTTCACTTTTCTTCCCTTTCGTCGAACCTTTCTCGTATGATAATCAATCATATTAATTTCTTACCTTTTGAACCAATTTCACTTTAATTTACTTACCAAAATTCTCATCAAACTATAAGGTAAATCACATGCATAATTTAATAAATATTTACTTACACAATCGTCAATATGGGAAGATAAATCATAAACTAACGTATTAGAATATTTATACCCCATTGCAATTGTTCTAGTAAGAGGATATAATGTAATAGCTCCTCTACATTTTTAAACTTTGCAACTAAGCAAATACATCATATGAAATACCTTGAATCTACCTTAATGGTACATATAATTAATGGTACAATCCTATACTATGTCAATGCAAGTAAAGTAGTACTCCCTCCGTTCCAAAATAGATGACTCAACTTTGTACTAACTTTAGTACAAAGTTGAGTCATTTATTTTGCAACGGAGGGAGTATATCATATCCAAATCCATCCTATTATTATTACATATAAAAAATACTTGATGGGATCACTAGAAAAAAGATAAATAACTTTAAAAAGTCCCACAATAATTAAAAACATCTAGCCTTTAATCCGGTGGGCCTATTTTCGTCAATGTACTAGAACCTTCAGTAGATCTTCATAATCCAGGTGACCCGTACCTTACGCAGCAAAATCACAATAAACCTCATAGGCCAAGACGCCAAGTGTACCCTCCACCCTACCCACAAAAATAACAACCAATCTCGATCATAGTAGGTTGGACCATCCAACGTACATCTACACTCAACTCCCAATCCAAAAAGGTTGGACCATCCCAGGATTAGAAAGAAAAAGAAATCTGAACATCACACGTGTGAAAAAAAATAACACTAATGTTCCTAGAAAAAAAATCAAAAACATGTGTAAAAGGGTACAATCTCTCGACAATCACACATGACCAAACTCTCACGAGTCTGTACAAAGATACAACCTCCAAACAAAACCAAACTAGTAGATAAGACCTCTCGGCATCCAAACAACCTTTCTTCCCACCATGCAAACATGATCAACTCAGCCATCCTAAAATACGTTCTCCAGGCAATGCTTCGACCAACTCAAAGATTCATTGTCCTCTAGATTTCAAAGTACCCCTTCTAAATCATCATCCAATGGAGTCAACAAGTGGCACTTTGGCATTGTCTTCCTGTAGTGGTTCATCGGACATTCGGTGCAATCACAGGAGAGTGCATAAGGTTTAAGAAGGGTTAATGTGCAGCTAAGTCCCAAATGTACCGGACACCGGAGTATACCGAAAATCCGTTGGCTTACTCTTTCGATAGATATACCGGATTCCCGGAGCTTACCCGACATCCTGTGACACAGGGGGCACCGGACATATGGAGAACACCAAAACTCCGTAGGTTTCCTCTCTGGACAGGTGTAGTAGAATTCCGAATAACACCGGACATCCGTTAGGACCAGACTTATGTTAATTTCTTCTCTGTATAGTGTTATTGGATATCCGGTGGTTACCAGACATACGGTACAGGATAATAGACCAGACATCCGGTACGTACCGGATATCTAGTGGAACAATGAAAACACAGAATGCACCACCAAGCCCTATGAGTGTATATTTTTGTGAACATGTATACTAGGGCATTATTGTAGGTGCATATGTGTATCACAAGAGTATGATGAGAGCGATGTGTGTAGGGACATTGATGTGAGTGCAGAATATTTGTAAGAAGATGTGAGCTTGAGCATATCTATCACATACCCCAATGACCCCCTTTTCATAGTACGGGATCCCTATACTCAAGAACAAACCGAAAAGGCCTACCTTCATATCTTTGCTTCTTCATTGTTGAGCAATATCAAAATACGTGGGTCCGTGATCCACACACATATGATTCTATTGTTGGGGAACGAAGCATGAAAATCGAAAAATTTCCTACAAACACCCAAGATCTATCTAGGAGAAGCTTAACAACGAGACGGGAGAGTGTGTCTACGTACCCTCATAGACCGAAAGCGAAAGCGTATATAACGCGGTTGATGTAGTTGTACTCTTCGCGATCCGATCATGATCCAACCGATCTAGTGCCGAACGGGCGTCACCTCCGAGTTTAGCGTACGTGCGGCTCGATGACGTCTCATCCTCCTTGATCCAGCAAGAGAAGGCGGAGAAGTAGATGGGATCACAACCAGCACGATAACATGGTGGTGGTGGAGTTGGAATATCGGCAGGGCTTCGCTAAGCGAAAAATCATGGACGAGAACTATGCCGGGAGGGAGAGGCGGGGCAGCAGCCAAGGCCAATGTATTGGGGTGCCTTGTTGCGCCCTCCCCTATGTTTATATGCGCGGGAGGGCTAGGAGTCCAGCCCTACTCCTAATAGGAGTTGGCGCCAAGGGGGAGAGGACTTGGACTCCAAGTCCAATCATATTCCTACTAGGACTCCCCTTTTTCCCTTCCCTAGTCGCCTAGCCCAATAAGGCCAGGGTGCCTCCCCTCAGTCCATGCCAGCCCTTGGGACGTGGTGGACCCACTTGTGGACTTCCGGACCCCTCCGGAATCCTCTGAAACCTTCTGAAAGCTTCCCGATACAATATCGAAAAAACTGCACCTTTTTCCGGAACCCAAAATATGACTTCCCATATATAAATCTTTACCTCTCGACCATTACAAGACTCTCATGACGTCCGAGATCTCATCCGGGACTCCGAACAACATTCGGTTACCAATCATCAAATATCCCAATACTACTCTAGCGTCAACGACCGTTAAGCGTGCGAGCCTACGGATTCCAGAATCATGTAGTCATGACCGAGACACCTCTGCGGTCAATAAAAAATAGTAGGACCTGGATGCCCATATTGATTCCCACATTTTCCAAGAAGATCTTTTATCGGCTGAACCATGATGTCAAGGGTTTGGTTAATCCCATATGCAATTCCCTTTGTCCGGCGATATGTTACTTGCCCGAGATTCGATCGTCGGTATCTCTATGCCTAGTTCAATCTCATTACCGGCAAGTCTCTTTACTCATTCCGTAATACAAGATCTCAGGACTAACTCATTAGCTGCATTGCTTGCAAGCTCTTTATGATGTTGTATTACTGAGAGGGCCTAGAGATATCTCTCCGTCACACAGAGTGACAAATCGCAGTCTCGATCCATGCCAACTCAATAGACACCTTCGGAAATACTTGTAGAGCATCTTTATGATCACCAGTTATGAAGTGACGTTTGATAGCACACAAAGGTATTCCTCTGGTATCCGGGAGTTTCATGATCTCATGGTCTTAGGAATAGATACTTGACATGAAGAAAGCTATAGCAATTAAACTCAAGTGATACGATCAAATGCTAAGCTTACGGTTGGGTATTGTCCATCATATTATTCTCCTAATGATGCGATCCCGTTATCAAATGACAACTCATGTCTATGGTTAGGAAACCTTAACCATGTTTTATCAACGAGTTAGTCTAGTAGAGGCTCACTAGGGACACGGTACATGTTTATGTATCCACACATATATTTAAGTTTCCGGTCAATACAGTTCTAGCATGTGCTAGAATAATAAACATTTATCATGAACGGGAAATATGCTAATAACCATTTTATTATTGCATGTAGGGCATATTTCCAACAGTCTCCCACTTGCACTAGAGTCAATAATGTAGTTCACATCGCCATGTGGTTAACACCCAATGAGTTCTGGGGTTTGATCATGTTTTGCTTGTGAGAGAGGTTTTGGTCAATGGGTCTGCAACATTGAGATCCGTGTGTACTTTGCAAATCTTTATGTCATACTATAGATGCTGCTACCACGCTCCATCTGACCGCTCCACCATTCAATATAAATACGTATCCACTTAGACTTAGAGTCACCCAGATCCGTGTCGAAGCTAGCATCGACGTAACCCTTTACGATGAGCTCTTCGTCACCTCCATAAACGAGAAAGATATCCTTAGTCCTTTTCAGGTACTTCAGGATGTTCTTGACCGTTGTCCAGTGATCTACTCCTGAATCACTTTGGTACCTCCCTGCCAGACTTATGGCAAGGCACAGATTAGGTCTGGTACACAGCATGACATACATTATAGAGCCTATGGCCGAGGCATAGGGAATGACTTCCATCCTTTCTCTTTCTTCTGCCGTGCTCGGGCTTTGAGTCTTACTCAACTTCACATCTTGCAATAAAGGCAAGAACCCTTTCTTTGACTGATCTATTTTGAACTTCTTCAAAACTTTGTCAAGGTATGTGCTTTGTGAAAGTGCTATTAAGCGCCTTGATCTATCTCTATAGATTTTGTTGACCAATATGTAAGCAGCTTCACCGAGGTCGTTCATTGAAAAACTCTTGTTCAAATATCCTTTTATGCTTTTCATAAATTCTATATCACTTCCAATCAACAATATGTCATCCACATATAATATTAGAAATGCCACTGGTACAGTGAGGTGCTATACAAACGGATTTTAACCCCTTTCCGTGACGTCATTTGGAACCGCCACCAAGTCAGTGAATGCGATAGGGGGGGTCCTTCCAACACGACCCAAAAACCGTCAAGGATAGGGAGCCACCCAGACGCTGCATCCTTGCAACTCGTTTGTGCTCGCATTGCCATCGCAGTCGGTATTCTGTGGTGCTACGTTTACGATGCGCGGCCATCACAAACGCTTCACGATTATAGAACGTGTATGATAAGCAGACAATCACGCACATTCACTTTTCCCTAACCGTATGCGATAACTAATTAAGAAGATTAGCTAATCGTTGTAAGAGTGTCGGATAGGATTACGAAACGTCGGACCATCGTAACATCGTCATACATGACAACTATCGCACACGCTATTCTGTGGTGCAACATTTACGATGCGTACCACATCAGAAACAGTTCATTGTTGTGAATCGTGTACGATAAGGCAACTATCACAAACATTTAGTTTGCCCGCACCGTTTGTGATATTGTCTGACATCGCACATGCTTTGCAAACGGCAACTGTGTGCATGCTTGCACACGTTTCCTCTCTGTGAACCGTGTCGGATTATGGTGTATATCACAAACGTTTGTGTTTTACCAACCGTGTATGCCGTAACGACCTGTAGAGAATAATTTCACCGTAATTTAATTGCTACTATTTCAAATTGTACCGAATTTGAATTTGAAAGTATGTTATAGCTTTATTGATATCCATCAGGTTCAAACAACCAATGCATTATTCGATTCATAGGTACATATGTTCAAGAATTACATAAGCACCAAATAAAGAATGATGAACCACAGTTGTATACTTGTACTATTAAAGACGGTAAAGAAAGAGGCGAAATACATTCTGGTTGCTGAACAAGGTGAAGCGGAATGCCCATATTGTGCCCTCCTCCATGCAGAAGGCACACACGACTCTAGTCCAACCCCTTGTGATGGCCGACCGCCCATCCTTCACGGTCTTTATGAAAACATCTAGATAATCATCGTGTTCTGGTAGAAATACTTTAACCTTTGGCTGCCCACCAATCATCTAGTTTGAGAGGTAATCTTGATTAAACTGCTTTGGGAACCACTGCAAAAGGAAAAAGATTCAGACATTGTCATCTAACACAACTCATTATGGGCAGTAAAAAGAAGGCTGCAGAGTTCTTACTTACCATCCTGCAGTTCGTTGTTGTCTTGGATAAAGTGTAAACAAATAGTTTAATTGCCATCTTTTGACCCATTTTACTAACAATCTTTATCAGCTTCCTCACTTGATGTTAGTTCATCGATATCTCATTGCCCCATACGCAGAAAGGGTCGAAGCGCGGATCTTTACCAATGACATATGTACCTATAAGCACCAAGTTAATATTAGAAGCTAAACAGCAATTGCATAATGATGTAGTACAACACTCTTTTATGATATCTTATAACATCCAATATACTCACATATTAGATGAATTAACATCTTATATTATGGGCCGGAAGGAGTTTATTGTATTTTTACAAATTATCGACTGATTAACTGCTGCTGTATCCATGGGTTAGAGTTAGTTTGAGCTAGTTTGGGCTCAAATAGCCCTAAAGTATATCCAAACATGAGGGCTAGTTTGAGCTAGTTGCATCTAACCCACCCAAAAAAACTATCCCATCCAAGAGGTGCTAATTGGAGCTAGTTCTCCTAGTGCATTTATTGTCAATCTAACCCTGTCATCCAAACACCTCTTTGGATGGAGTTAGTTCAGGGTTAGTCATGAGCTAGAAACTAACTCTAACCTCTAGCTAAGTTGAGTATCCAAACAGGCTTGTGTTGTTATTGTTGTTGCTGCTGCTCTTCTACGTATATCTAGACATCATCAGAACATTAAGGCAACACTCTTCCTTGTTGCTATGTAGCCTAGGATTGCATATTTAGACATTAAGTATAGTGCATGTTGCTATGTAGCCTCAGATATATTACATATGGCCCTAGTTAACCTAACGATAAATGAGTTACAGATATATTTAGTTAAAAGTCCGATTCACCGATTAGTCCCTTATCAGCCCCCGGCCTATATGGCACCAACTACTGATATCCTGAACAATGAGTATATATAAGCCATGGGATGAAACTAACCTCGATGGAAAACAACATTCGTTCCCAAAATTGTCCTATGTAAGTACATCGAGAGGCATGTTAAGCACAACAGGCTAAACATCAACCAAATATATCCATGGCAGACAAAATAATCTCCAAAAGATAGCTTCAGTGTGTAGGTTTAAGCACGCTAGTAAAGCAATATGGACACCAATACAAAGTGGCATTGTACTTGTTTTGTCAAATTTGAGACCAGTTTTGATGCAATCTTTATCTTCTTACAAATGGGTGATTATTAATAATTGGGAACCAATATCGCAAATGGATTATTTATTCGAACCGTGGGGGTTAGACCAACAAAGGATACATGCCATGCTTCGGTTAAGCAATAAAGCGGCAGCATTAATCATCAAAATAGAAAAACAATATAGGTGCCGCCACGCGACCCATGGGCCGTGCGAGCAGGCGTGAGTTGACGGGAAGCATGCGAGCAGTCCGTTGCGCAGGCAGACTGGGAGGCGTGCGTGCAAGTGTGTGAATTGACGGGAGGCGTTCTCGCTGCGCAGTGTCATCGGGAGGCGTGCGAGTAGCTGTGTGAAATGACTGTAGGCATGCCAACAGTCCGGTGCGCAGGCTCACTAGGATGCGAGCCAGTGGTTTGACCGCCGACCGCTTCTCTCCCACTACTCCATATTAATGGCGCGCCCGAGCGGCCGCAAACCCCATCCTCGCCACACACACAATCCTCTCTCACCGCTTGCATCCTCAACGCCGCTCTTAGTCCTCAAAGCCGTCAGTGTATGAGGATGCCACCGAAGCGCCCCATCGGAGGGAGTGGCGACGCCGGGGCTGCTGAAGCACCGGAGAACGGCGTGGAGATGGAGACAGAGGTTGCCGTCACCGCCAGCGAGGTATTGCTACACCCTGACATCGTCGACGACATCATGCTTCCACAGCCGGAGCCGGAGGTCCATACCGACTTCGGTGACGACTCGGGTGACGACTCTGATGACCACTCCGGCGACGACTCCGACGTCGACGGACAACCAGTTAGTCATCTATACCCATTTATGTGTCAAATAGATCCTACAGTTTCTCTGGTTACTTCTGCCTCCCCCTTTTTGGAATAGAAATCCTATGGTATGTTCTCCCAATCCATGAAATCTGAGTAAGTTTTGTTAGATCTGTGTAGTGTATTGATTGTTTGAACGGTACAAGTGATAAGTGATTAGTTGTTTCATCTGTGCACATGATTTCTGCTAGTAATCCGACTAGGGTTAGTGTTTGTGCTAATAATTCCTAGCCAGGACTTGACAATTGATTTTGAATGATCTACATGTATGTTTGTGCCATTATTTTCTTCAAGATTGGTTTGTACATAGACGATTGTGCTTAAAAATTGAACCATAATCTCTGGATATGTATAAAAATACCCATAAATTCCTAGTCCTACTTCATGGCATGTAAACATTGATTTGATGCCAAATTTTGGCAACTGTCAAATGTTTGCTAGAGATTAATTTGTAAACATTAATTTGATGACACATTTTTTTACTATTTGTATAGGTGATGTCTGACAATGTCGACAGTGAGGATGAAGATGGCCAGAGGAGGTACAAGAGGAAAATCCTTAGGGAGCTTTATGCGGGAAAGCATAACAGGCGTATTAGGACCTGGGACGGCGACTATCGATTTCCATTCTGCAACCAAAAGCTTCATGACGCATACTAAAGTGTTCTGGCGCATGCAAGAGGACGAGCCGTTGGCTCCTTCAAGCAGAAGTATTCTCGCAGGGTGGCGCACGCCGCGTACGCCGAGTACCTGGAGAAGCTTCAGGATCGTGCCGACAGATGAGATGTTGGATCGAACTATGTACGCTTTAGTATGCTTAATGACGGTTGAACTATGTACTTATGGTTGAACTATGCTTGTGTGCACTTCTTATCTATGTCTGAGTATGTTTAATCTATGTTTAGTTATGTCTAAATGTGGGATATGGATGCAATCAGTTCGGTTGATGGAATCTACCTCCATCCTGGTTTATTAATCCCTGATACGTCTCCAACGTATCTATGATTTTTTATTGTTCCATGCTATTATATTATCTGTTTTGGATGTTTAATGGGCTTTATTATACACTTTTATATTATTTTTGGGACTAACCTGCTAACCAAAGGCCCAATGCAAATTGTTGTTTTCTTTGCCTATTTCAGTGTTTCGCAGAAAAGGAATATCAAACGGAATGAAACCTTCGGGAGAGTCGTTTTTGGAACAAACACAATCCAGGAGACTTGGAGTGGACGTCAAGGAAGCAACGAGGCGGCCACGAGGTAGGAGGGCGCGCCCCCCACCCAAGTGGGCCCCTCGTGGCTCCACCGACCTACTTCTTTTGCCTATATATACTCATATACCCTGAAAACATCCAGGAGCACCACGAAACCATATTTCCACCGCCGCAACCTTCTGTACCCGTGAGATCCCATCTTGGGGCCTTTTCCGGCGCTCTGCCGGAGGGGGAATCAATCACAGAGGGTTTCTACATCAACACCATAGCCTCTCCGTTGATGTGTGAGTAGTTTACCACAGACCTTCGGGTCCATAGTTATTAGCTAGATGGCTTCTTCTCTCTCTTTGGATCTCAATACAAAGTTCTCCTCGATCTTCTTGGAGATCTATTTGATGTAATACTTTTTGCGGTGTGTTTGTCGAGATCCGATGAATTGTGGGTTTATGGTCAAGTTTATCTATGAACAATATTTGATTCTTCTCTGAATTCTTATATGCATGATTTGATATCTTTGCAAGTCTCTTTGAATTATCAGTTTGGTTTGGCCTACTAGATTGATCTTTCTTGCAATGGGAGAAGTGCTTAGCTTTCGGTTCAATCTTGCGGTGTCCTTTCCCAGTGACAGTAGGGGCAGCAAGGCACGTATTGTATTGTTGCCATCGAGGATAAAAAGATAAGGTTTATATCATATTGCTTGAGTTTATCCCTCTACATCATGTCATCTTGCCTAATGCGTTACTTTGTTCTTATGAACTTAATACTCTACATGCATGCTGGATAGCGGTCGATGTGTGGAATAATAGTAGTAGATGCAGAATCGTTTCGGTCTACTTGACACGGACGTGATGCCTATATACATGATCATGCCTAGATATTCTCATAACTATGCGCTTTTCTATCAATTGCTCGACAGTAATTTTTTCACCCACCGTAGAACTTGCTATCTTGAGAGAAGCCACTAGTGAAACCTATGGCCCCTGGGTCTATTTTCTATCATATTAATCTCCCGTCAACTAGCTATTTCTGTCTCCATTTATTTTGCAATCTTTACTTTTCAATCTATACAACAAAAATACCAAAAATATTTATCTTATTATCTCTATCAGATCTCACTTTTGCAAGTGGCCGTGAAGGGATTGACAACCCCTTTATCGCGTTGGTTGCAAGGTTCTTAATTGTTTGTGCAGGTACTAGGGACTTGCGTGTAGCCTCCTACTGGATTGATACCTTGGTTCTCAAAAACTGAGGGAAATACTTACGCTACTTTGCTGCATCACCCTTTCCTCTTCAAGGGAAAACCAATGAATGCTCAAGAGGTAGCAAGAAGGATTTCTGGCGCCGTTGCCGGGGAGGTGTACACCAAGTCAAGTCAAGATTCGATCTTCCGACAATGAGCCATTTCTGGCGCCGTTGCCGGGGATATTTACGCACAAGTCAAGACATACCAAGTACCCATCACCAACTCTTATCCCTCGCATTACATTATTTGCCATTTGCCTCTCGTTTTTCTCTCCCCCACTTCACCCTTGCCGTTTTTATTTGCCCTTTTTTGTTCGCCTCTTTTCGCTTGCTTCTTGTTTGCTTGTGTGTTGGATTGCTTGCTTGTCACAATGGCTCAAGACAATACTAAATTGTGTGACTTTTCCAATACCAACAATAACGATTTTCTTAGCACTCCGATTGCTCCTATTACCGATGCTGAATCTTGTGAAATTAATGCTGCCTTGCTGAATCTTGTCACGAAAGATCAATTTTCTGGCCTTCCTAGTGAAGATGCTGCTACTCATCTAAACAACTTTGTTGATTTGTGTGATATGCAAAAGAAGAAAGATGTGGATAATGATATTGTTAAATTGAAGCTATTTCCGTTTTCGCTTAGAGATCGTGCTAAAACTTGGTTCTCTTCTTTGCCTAAAAATAGTATTGATTCATGGAATAAGTGCAAAGATGCTTTTATCTCTAAGTATTTTCCTCCCGCTAAGATCATCTCTCTTAGAAACGATATTATGAATTTTAAGCAACTTGATCATGAGCATGTTGCACAAGCTTGGGAGAGGATGAAATTAATGATACGTAATTGCCCTACACATGGTTTGAATTTATTGATGATTATACAAAAAATTTATGCTGGATTGAATTTTGCTTCTAGAAATTTTTTAGATTCGGCCGCGGGAGGCACTTTTATGGAAATCACTTTAGGGAAAGCTACTAAACTCCTAGATAATATTATGGTTAATTATTCTCAATGGCACACCGAAAGATCTACTAGTAAAAAGGTTCATGCAATTGAAGAGATTAATGTTTTGAGTGGAAAGATGGATGAACTCATGAAATTGCTTGCTAATAAGAGTGTTTCTTCTAATCCTAATGATATGCCTTTGTCTACTTTGATTGAGAATAATAATGAATCTATGGATGTGAATTTTGTTGGTAGGAACAATTTTGGTAACAACGCGTATAGAGGAAACTTTTCTAGGCAGTTCCCTAGTAATTCCTCTAATAATTATGGTAATTCCTACAACAACTCCTATGGAAATTTTAATAAGATGCCCTCTGATTTTGAGACTAGTGTTAAAGAATTTATAAATTCACAAAAGAATTTCAATGCTTTTGCTTGAAGAAAAACTGCTTAAGGTTGATGAGTTGGCTAGGAACGTGGATATAATTTCTCTTGATGTTGATTCTTTGAAACTTATATCTATTCCACCTAAGCATGATATCAATGAGTCTCTCAAAGCCATGAGAATTTCCATTGATGAGTGCAAAGAAAGAACCGCTAAGATGCGCGCTAAAAAGATTGCTTTGTGAAAGCATGTTCTTCTAGTTTTCATGATAATAATGATGAAGATCTAAAAGTGATTGATGTATCTCCTATTAAATATTTGTTTTCCAATATGAATCTTGATAATGATGGGACTGGAGATGAGTCAACTTTAGTTAAAAGGCGTCACAATGATTCGGAGTTTTTAGATCTTGATGCAAAAATAGGTAAAAGTGGGATTGAAGAGGTCAAAACTTTAGATAGCAATGAACCCACTATTTTGGATTTCAAGGAATTCAATTATGATAATTGCTCTTTGATAGATTGTATTTCCTTGTTGCAATCCGTGCTAAATTCTCCTCATGCTTATAGTCAAAATAAAGCTTTTACTAAACATATCGTTGATGCTTTAATGCAATCTTATGAAGAAAAGCTTGAATTAGAAGTTTCTATCCCTAGAAAACTTTATGATGAGTGGGAACCTACTATTAAAATTAAAATTAAAGATCATGAATGCTATGCTTTGTGTGATTTGGGTGCTAGTGTTTCCACGATTCCAAAAACTTTGTGTGATGTATTAGGTTTCCGCGAATTTGATGATTGTTCTCTAAATTTGCATCTTGCGGATTCCACCATTAAGAAACCTATGGGAAGGATTAATGATGTTCTTATTGTTGCAAATAGGAATTATGTGCCCGTAGATTTCATTGTTCTTGATATAGATTGCAATCCTACATGTCCTATTATTCTTGGTAGACCTTTCCTTAGAACGATTGGTGCAATTATTGATATGAAGGAAGGGAATATTAGATTCCAATTTCCATTAAGGAAAGGCATGGAACACTTTCCTAGGAAAAAAATTAAATTACCTTATGAATCTATTATGAGAGCCACTTATGGATTGCATACCAAAGATGATGATACCTAGATCTATTCTTGTTTTTATGCCTAGCTAATGGCGTTAAACGATAGCGCTTGTTGGGAGGCAACCCAATTTTATTTTTATTCCTTGCTTTTTGTTCCTGTTTAGTAATAAATAATTCATCTAGCCTCTGGTTAGATTTGGTTTTATGTTTTAATTAGTGTTTGTGCCAAGTTAAACCTATAGGATCTTCTTGGATAACAATTATTTGATCTTGCTGAAAAAGTCAGAAACTTTCTGCTCACGAAAACAATTGTTAAAAATCACCATAAGGTGATAAAATACTGCTTCCAATTGCAGTAGATCAATAAACAAATTATCTAGGTCTTCCTATTTTGGTAGATTTTTCCGAGTCACAGAAGTTTGCGTTTGTTACAGATTACTACAGATTGTTCTGTTTTTGACAGATTCTGTTTTTCGTGTGTTGTTTGCTTATTTTGATGAATCTATGGCTAGTATCGGGGGGTATGAACCATAGAGAAGTTGGAATACAGTAGGTTTAACACCAATGTAAATAAAGAATGAGTTCATTACAGTACTTTATTGTGGTGGTTTGTTTACTTGGACTAACGGAGCTCATGAGATTTTCTGTTGAGTTTTGTGTTGTGAAGTTTTCAAGTTTTGGGTAAAGATTTGATGGATTATGGAATATGGAGTGGCAAGAGCCTAAGCTTGGGGATGCCCAAGGCACCCCAAGGTAAAATTCAAGGACAACCAAAAGCCTAAGCTTGGGGATGCCCCGGAAGGCATCCCCTCTTTCGTCTTCGTCCATCGGTAACTCTACTTGAGGCTATATTTTTATTCACCACATGATATGTGTTTTGCTTGGAGCGTCTTGTATGATTTGAGTCTTTGCTTTTTAGTTTACCACATTCATCCTTGCTGTACACACCTTTTGGAGAGACACACATGAATCGGAATTTATTAGAATACTCTATGTGCTTCACTTGTATATTTTGAGCTAGATAATTTTGCTCTAGTGCTTCACTTATATCTTTTGAGCTAGATAATTTTGCTCTAGTGCTTCACTTATATCTTTTTAGAGCACGGTGGTGGTTTTATTTTATAGAAATTATTGATCTCTCATGCTTCACTTATATTATTTTGAGAGTCCTTTAGAACAGCATGGTAATTTGCTTTGGCTATAAAATTAGTCCTAATATGATAGGCATCCAAGATGGGTATAATAAAAACTTTCATATAGAGTGCATTGAATACTATGAGAAGTTTGATACTTGATGATTGTTTTGAGATATGAAGATGGTGATATTAAAGTTGTGCTAGTTGAGTAATTGTGAATTTGAGAAATACTTGTGTTAGAGTTTGTAAGTCCCGTAGCATGCACGTATGGTAACCGTTGTGTAACAAATTTGAAACATGAGGTGTTCTTTGATTGTCATCCTTATGAGTGGCGGTCGGGGACGAGCGATGGTCTTTTCCTACCAATCTATCCCCCTAGGAGCACGCGCGTAGTGCTTGGTTTTTGATGACTTGTATATTTTTGCAATAAGTATGTGAGTTCTTTATGACTAATGTTGAGTCCATGGATTATACGCACTCTCACCCTTCCATCATTGCTAGCCTCTTCGGTACCGTGCATTGCCCTTTCTCACCTTGAGATTTGGTGCAAACTTCGTCGGTTCATCCAAACCCCGTGATATGATACGCTCTATCACACATAAACCTCCATATATCTTCCTCAAAACAGCCACCATACCTACCTATTATGGCATTTCCATAGCCATTCCGAGATATATTGCCATGCAACTTTCCACCATTTCATTTATTATGACACACTTCATCATTGTCATATTGCCTTGCATGATCATGTAGTTGACATCGTATTTGTGGCAAAGCCACCATGCATAATTCATCATACATGTCACTCTTGATTCATTGCCCATCCCGGTACACCGCCAGAGGCATCCATGTAGAGTCATATTTTGTTCTAGTATCGAGTTGTAATCTTTGAGTTGTAAATAAATGGAAGTGTGATGATCATCATTATTAGAGCATTGTCCCAAAAAAAGGGAAAAAAAAGAAAGGCCAAAAAAAGAAAAAAAAGAAAAAGAAAAAATAGGGGGACAATGTTACTATCTTTTCCACACTTGTGCTTCAAAGTAGCACCATGATCTTTATGATAGAGAGTCTCTTATTTTGTCACTTTCATATACTAGTGGGAATTTTTCATTATAGAGCTTGGCTTGTATATTCCAACAATGGGCTTCCTCAAATGCCCTAGGTCTTCGTGAGCAAGCAAGTTGGATGCACACCCACTTAGTTTCTTTTGTTGAGCTTTCATACATTTATAGCTCTAATGCATCCGTTGCATGGCAATCCCTTCTCCTTGAATTGACATCAATTGATGTGCATCTCCCTAGCCCGTTGATTAGCCGCGTCAATGTGAGACTTTCTCCTTTTTTGTCTTCTTCACACAACCCCCATTATTATATTCTAGTCCACCCATAGTGCTATATCCATGGCTCACGCTCATGTATTGCGTGAAAGTTGAAAAAGTTTGAGATTACTAAAGAATGAAACAATTGCTTGGCTTGTCATCGGGGTTGTGCATGATGAGTGCATTCTTGCATGACGAAAATGGAGCATGACCAAACTATATGATTTTGTAGGGATGAACTTTCTTTGGCCATGTTATTTTGAGAAGACATGATTGCTTAGTTAGTATGCTTGAAGTATTATTATTTTTATGTCAACATTAAACCTTTATCTTGAATCTTTCGGATCTGAACATTCATGCCACAATAAAGAAAATTACATAGAAAATTATGTTAGGAAGCATTCCACATCAAAAATTCTGTTTTTATCATTTACCTACTCGAGGATGAGCAGGAATTAAGCTTTGGCCAACGTATCTATAATTTTTGATTGTTCCATGCTATTATATTATCTGTTTTGGATGTTTAATGGGCTTTACTAAGCACTTTTATATTATTTTTGGGACTAACCTATTAATGGGCTTTATTATACACTTTATATTATTTTTGGGACTAATCTACTAACCAAAGGCTCCGTGCAAATTGCTGTTTTTTTTGCCTATTTCAGTGTTTCATAGAAAAGGAATATCAAACGGAATGAAACCTTCGGGAGAGTCGATTTTTGGAACAAACGCAATCCAGGAGACTTGGAGTGGACGTCAAGGAAGCAACGAGGCGGCCACGAGGTAGGAGGGCGCGCCCCCACCCTCGTGGGCCCCTCGTGGCTCCATCGACCTACTTATTTCGCCTATATATACTCATATACCCTGAAAACATCCAGGAGCACCACGAAACCCTATTTCCACCGCCGCAACCTTCTGTACCCATGAGATCCCATCTTGGGGCCTTTTCCGGCGCTCTGCCGGAGGGGGAATCGATCACGGAGGGCTTCTACATCAACACCATAGCCTCTCCGATGATGTGTGAGTAGTTTACCACAGACCTTCAGGTCCATAGTTATTAGCTAGATGGCTTCTTCTCTCTCTTTGGATCTCAATACAAAGTTCTCCTCGGTCTTCTTGGAGATCTATTTGATGTAATACTTTTTGCGGTGTGTTTGTCGAGATCTGATGAATTGTGGGTTTATGATCAAGTTTATCTATGAACAATATTTGATTCTTCTCTGAATTCTTATATGCATAATTTGATATCTTTGCAAGTCTCTTCGAATTATCAGTTTGATTTTGCCTACTAGATTGATATTTCTTGCAATGGGAGAAGTGCTTAGCTTTGGGTTCAATCTTGCGGCGTCCTTTCCCAGTGACAGTAGGAGCAGCAAGGCACGTATTGTATTATTGCCATCGAGGATAAAAGATGGGGTTTATATCATATTGCTTGAGTTTATCCCTCTACATCATGTCATCTTGCCTAATGCGTTACTCTGTTCTTATGAACTTAATACTCTAGATGCATGCTGGATAGCGGTCGATGTGTGGAGTAAGAGTAGTAGATGCAGAATCATTTCGTTCTACATGACACGGACGTGATGCCTATATACATGATCATGCCTAGATATTCTCATAACTATGCGCTTTTCTATCAATTGCTCGACAGTAATTTGTTCACCCATCGTAGAACTTGCTATCTTGAGAGAAGCCACTAGTGAAACCTATGGCCCCCGGGTCTATTTTCCATCATATTAATCTCACGTCAACTAGCTATTTCTGTCGCCGTTTATTTTGCAATCTTTACTTTTCAATCTATACAACAAAAATACCAAAAATATTTATCTTATTATCTCTATCAGATCTCAGTTTTGCAAGTGGCCGTGAAGGGATTGACAACCCCTTTATCGTGTTGCTTGCAAGGTTCTTAATTGTTTGTGCAGGTACTAGGGACTTGCGTGTAGCCTCCTACTGGATTGATACCTTGGTTCTCAAAAACTGAGGGAAATACTTACGCTACTTTGCTGCATCACCCTTTCCTCTTCAAGGGAAAACCAACGCATGCTCAAGAGGTAGCAGTCCCCTTTGTAATTTGTGTTAAATTTTGACCAAAGATTTAACTGACAAAATGTTAGTGCAGGTCAGCAAAAAATTTATCGTTGGATGCGTATTCGAACATAGTGTTCAATGATATAATTTTTGGTGACATGCATAAACATTTGTTAGTTAAATATTTGGTACAAATTACAAAGGGGTCCAATGAACCAGGACGGAGATAGTACGTCAATCACACACGGTTCCCAAAATTGGAACTGTGTGCAATGACTTTCATTTTCCCTGTTATGTCAATCACACACGGTTGGCTCTAGCAAAACGTTGCCCCAAAACTCTTTGTGGGACAGAAAACCCTCACCACCCAATTCAAAAAAGAAAAAAGAAAACCCTCACCATTCCCACATCACAAAAACCCTCACCCCGCCCGCTACCCCCTCCGTTCCCCATTCACACCTGCACAAGCTCCTCCGCGTCTATGCATGGCACCGCCTATCGCTGCGCAACCACTTAGCTCAACACCTGCCGCCGCCGCCAGGCTGCTGGCAAACGCCACCACATGTTGTCACTTCTGCTTGCCGCCGCCTATCGCCACCGACTTTCTCGGCGCTGCTCGCGGTCGACCCAGCTCCGCCCGGTTGGGGAATCCACCGTATTTAGGGTTTTTTTCTCATGGACAATAAGGTAACTAATTTAATGAGATATTATCTCATCTCTTATCCCAGTTCATCTGCTTCCTTTAATCACCCAGCCGAAATCGCCGTGAATTCATTTTTATTCAAGCTGATTTGAGGGTTTTATTTCATTCATAGAGTGTACAGTGCGTGGACACATCAGGAATTTGCGGCCTCGGCCAGACATCCATGGCATTTCATCTCACCATACCAGATGACTTGAGGATGCGCGCGGTATGTTCAATCTCACCCTAAATCGGTTGGCATGGGCTACTTTCCTGAACATATACTAAATATTGCTACATTTGGATAAAAAGTGCCACATGCAACATATACGTCAAAGGGGATTTTTTTTCCTCTTCTTTCTATATTAGGCAAATTAATGATGTATTATTTCTTTCGATTACTCTCGTATTTGCATGACATCATGTTTACCCTATTTGTTTAATTATAGATTTTTGTCTTTTGATTTCAACCGCTGTTCAGTTCTTTCAATTTCGCCCATATTTGCATGTTACCATATTCTTTAACAATCCTACCATTTTCTGCAGCGCGTCCCTTGCTATGCAATAGAATCTGTAGGACACAATCTTGCCCTTTACATAAATCAAGACTGTAGGGATGTCATACTGAACACAAACCATGGATTTTAAATCGTTGCTACTGTAAGACTTGATGAACATGGTGACTCCTATTTTGGCACTGGCCTTTGGAAAGAAATTTCTAAGTTTTATGCACTGAAAGCTAGCACTAAAATTGCACTGCACATAAAAGAGCCTGGTCATCAGATATATGCTAACTTCCCCGACGATATCATCCGTCCAGACTTTGTTTGAAGTAAGTGGTCTTTTCAAGTATCTGCATGTTAACTTACCAAGCAATATCAAAGGAATTGTGTAGTATTTAAGCAATCAATTGTTATTCCATTTTCTTACTCTATTCCTACCTACTAATTACTTCTAGTTACCAATACACTTTTCTATTGCCCTGTTTTAACTAAATATTCCCTATACTCCCACTTCTATCAGAAAGTGATGACCCACAAGTATAGGGGATCTATGGTAGTCCTTTCGATAAGTAAGAGTGTCGAACCCAAAAGGGAGCAGAAGGAAATGATAAGCGGTTTTCAGCAAGGTATTCTCTACAAGTACTGAAATAAGTGGTAACAGATAGTTTTGTGATAGGATAATTTGTAATGAGCAACAAGTAACAAAAGTAAATAAAGTGCAGAAAGGTAGCCCAATCCTTTTTGTAGCAAAGTACAAGCCTGGACAAACTCTTATATAGAGAAAAGCGCTCCCGAGGACACATGGGAATTATCGTTAAGCTAGTTTTCATCACGTTCATATGATTCGCGTTCGGTACTTTGATAATTTGATATGTGGGTGGACCGGTGCTTGGGTGCTGTTCTTACTTGAACAAGCATCCCACTTATGATTAACCTCTATTGCAAGCATCTGCAACTACAACAAAAGTATTAAGATAAACCTAACCATAGCATGAAACATATGGATCCAAATCAGCCCCTTACGAAGCAACGCATAAACTAGGGTTTAAGCTTCTATCACTCTAGCAACCCATCATCTACTTATTGCTTCCCGATGCCTTCCTCTAGGCCCAAATATGGTGAAGTGTTATGTAGTCGACGTTCACATAACACCACTAGAGCATAGACAACATACATCTCATCAAAATATCGAACGAATACCAAATTCACATGACTACTAATAGCAAGACTTCTCCCATGTCCTCAGGAACAAACGTAACTACTCACAAAGCATATTCATGTTCATAATCAGAGGGGTATTAATATGCATATAGGATCTGAACATATGATCTTCCACCAAATAAACCAACTAGCATAAACTACAAGGAGTAATCAACACTACTAGCAAGCTACTAGTACCAATCCCGGACTTAGAGACAAGAATTGGATACAAGAGATGAACTAGGGTTTTGAGAGGAGATGGTGCTGGTGAAGATGTTGATGGAGATTGCCCTCTCCCGATGAGAGGAGCGTTGATGATGACGATGGCGATGATTTTCCCCTCCCGGAGGGAAGTGTCCCCGGCAGAACAGCTCTGCCGGAGCCCTAGATTGGTTCCGCCTCGTGGCGGCGGAGTCTCATCCCGAAAGGTTGCTTATGATTTTTCCCTGGATGAAAGACTTCATATAGCAGAAGATGGCCACCGGAGAGCCAACAGGGGGCCCACGAGGCAGGGGGCGCGCCCTGGGGGGTAGGGCGCGCCCCCCACCCTCGTGGACAGGAGGTGGCCCCCCTGACGTATTTCTTCCGCTCAGTATTTTTTATTGTTTCCAAAAATAACTTCCGTGGAGTTTCAGGACTTCTGGAGTTGTGTAGAATAGGTCTCTAATATTTGCTCCTTTTCCATCCCAGAATTCCAGCTGCCGGCATTCTCCCTCCTTATGTAAACCTTGTAAAATAAGAGAGAATAGGCATAAGTATTGTGACATAATGTGTAATAACAGCCCCTAATGCAATAAATATCGATATAAAAGCATGATGCAAAATGGACGTATCAACTCCCCCAAGCTTAGACCTCGCTTGTCCTCAAGCGGAAGCCGACAACGATAAATATGTCCACATGTTTAGAGGTAGAGGTGTCGATAAAATAAAATACGGACATGAGGGCATCATGATTATGCTCATAACAGCAACATATATGGATATTGTCATATGATTTCTTATGCTCAAGTAATAATCTATTCACAATGCAAAGTATGAATCAAAAACTTTATTGAGAACCAACAAACTATAATCTCAATCATTGAAGCAATTGCAATTTATCATAACATCAGAAAGAGTCTATGTTAGAGCTTTCTAGCAAGTCCACATACTCAACTATCATTTAGTCTTTCATAATTGCTAACACTCACGCAATACTTGTGGCTACGGAGTTTTAATCGGACATAGAGAAAGATAGGGGCTTATAGTTTCGCCTCCCAACCTTTTACCTCAAGGGTAATGTCAACAATAATAACTCATGCTGACTTACATCCAATTAGATATACCTATCAGGATCTTTCCAACACCCTGTGCTTGCCAAAGGATAAAATGTAAAAAGGAAAGGTGAAGATCACCATGACTCTTGCATAGGGTAGAAGGTAATAATAAAAGATAGGCCCTTCGCAGAGGGAAGCAGAGATTGCCATGCGCTTTTATGGTTGGATGCACAAAATCTCAATGCGAAAGAACGTCACTTTATATTGCCACTTGTGATATGAACCTTTATTATGCAGTCCGTCGCTTTTATTTCTTCCACATCACAAGATCATATAAAGCTTATTTCCTCCACACCAATCAATCATACATATTTAGAGAGCAATTTTTATTGCTTGCACCGATGACAACTTACTTGAAGGATCTTACTCAATCCATAGGTAGATATGGTGGACTCTCATGGCAAAACTGGTTGAAGTGTTTTTGGAAGCACAAGTAGTATCTCTACTTGGTGCAAAGAATTTGGCTAGCATGAGGGGGAAAGGCAAGCTCAACATGTTGGATGATCCATGACAATATACTTTATCTCAGATATAAGAAAACATAACCCATTACGTTGTCTTCCTTGTCCAACATCAACTCTTTAGCATGTCATATTTTAATGAGTGCTCCCAATCATAAAATATGTCCAAGATAGTATATTTATATGTGAAACCTCTCTTTCTTTATTACTTCCTATTAATTGCAACGATGACCAAAGCTATGTTTGCCAACTCCCAACAACTTTTAATCATCATACTCTTTCTATGTGAAGTCATTACTCTCAATAAGATCAATATGATCTCTTTGTTTCTTTTTATTCTTTCTCTCTGTTCTTTTATTCACTCAAGATCATAGCAAGATAATCAAGCCCTTGACTCAACACTAATCTTTATTATATAGCTCACGGACTCAATTACATAGAGAGATCATAAAGCAAAACTCAAAACTAGATCATACCAAAATTTTATTCTACTAAATCAAGATACTACTAATAGGATCGAACTAAGAAAAACGGTAAGGATAGGAGTGTGATGGTGATACGACACCGGGGCATCTCCCCCAAGCTTGGCAGTTGCCAAGGGGAGTGCCCATACCCATTTGATTATATCTCCTTTGCTGGTGAAGAAGGTGGAGTTGTTGATGATGCGGGCTTGTCGTCAATCTTCCAAGGCATAGGCTCACCATCATAGAAGGATGATCGAGTCTCCGGGATCCTCAAATCTGCAGCCAAACTCATCCTTTTGAATCTATATTCATACTCACAGTTTTGGTTTTGCAGGTCATAGATTTGGGCTTGAAGGTGCTCGATCTTTTCGTGAAGCTTGAAGATGGTGTCCCCGATGTTGTTGGCATCCAGCTTGTGGTTGTTGGTGAACTCCGCGATCATCATGTGGTTGGAGTTGAGTCCATGTTCCACCATCCCCTGGCACTTGAAAACTTGTTGCTCCATTGCTTTGAGCCTCGTCTCCACGCTTTCGGTCCCCTTCGGCCCCTCAACATCGCGGATGTGCAGCAACCCATCACGCATCTCAATGGTTTGAGGGTGTCGCAGCACCTCCGCAAGGTAAGGGTTGATGACCTTCTCGAAGAACTTGTCCTTGGGGGCACTTGGAGACGTCATGATACTCTAGATCTGTCAGAAAAACAGCTCGAAACAAGAACAGAGGAAATTTGCGTGATACAGGGGTCAAAACCTTCGGGAGATTATATAATGAATTTTTACTGACCAAAATACGTATCGTGCAAGAAAACGGAGTCCAGAGAGCACACGAGGTGCCCACGAGGTAGGGGGGCGCGCCCAGGGGGGTAGGGCGCGCCCTCCACCCTCGTGGAGGCCTCGTGTCCTTCCCGGACTGCTTCTTATTTTTCTATTTTTCTAAATATTCCAAAACGGAGAAATATTGCCATAAAAACTGTTTTGGAGTCGGTTTACTTACCGTACCACATACCTATTCCTTTTCGGAGTCTGAAACATTCCGGAAAGTGTCCCTTATGTATTCCTCCGGGGTTACGGTTTCAATAACATTGGTTTCAACATTTATAGGATTACCTGAGATATAATGTTTGATTCTTTGACCGTTCACCACCTTCGGATTTGTGCCTTCGAAGTTGTTGATTTTTATGGCACCGGAACGATAGACCTCCTTGATAACGTAAGGGCCTTCCCATTTAGAGAGAAGTTTTCCTGCAAAAAAATCTTAAACGAGGGTTGTATAGCAATACATAATCACCTACATTAAACTCACGCTTTTGTATCCTTTTGTCATGCCATCTTTTAACTTTTTCTTTAAACAACTTGGCATTTTCGTAGGCTTGGGTTCTCCATTCATCAAGTGAGCTAATATCAAATAACCTCTTCTCACCGGCAAGTTTGAAATCATAGTTGAGCTCTTTAATAGCCCATTAAGCCTTATGTTCTAGTTCAAGAGGTAAGTGACATGCTTTTCCATAAACCATTTTATACGGAGACATACCCATAGGATTTTTATATGCAGTTCTATAGGCCCATAATGCATCATCAAGTTTCTTGGACCAATTGTTTCTAGATCTATTAACAGTCTTTTGCAAAATTAATTTGAGCTCTCTATTAATCAATTCTACTTGACCACTAGACTGTGGGTGATAAGGAGATGCAATTCTATGATTAACATCATACTTAGCAAGCATTTTACGGAAAGCACCATGAATAAAATGTGAACCACCATCAGTCATTAAATATCTAGGGACTCCAAACCTCGGAAAAATGACTTCTTTAAGCATTTTAATAGAGGTGTTATGATCAGCACTACTAGTTGGAATAGCTTCTACCCACTTAGTAACGTAATCAACAGCAACTAAAATATGTGTATATCCATTAGAGGCAGGAAAAGGTCGCATATAATCAAGGCCCCAAACATCAAATTGTTCAATAACAAGTGAATAGTTCATAGGCATTTCTTGCCGTCTACTAATATTACCAATTCTTTGACATTCATCACAAGATAAGACAAACTTACGGGCATCCTTGAAGAGAGTAGGCCAATAAAACCCGGATTGCAATACCTTATGTGTAGTTCTGTCTCCAGCGTGGTGTCCTCCATAAGCCTCAGAGTGACACTTGCGTAGGATCTGTTCCTGTTCATGCTCAAGTACACAATGTCTAATAACACCATCTACTCCTTCTTTATAAAGATGTGGGTCATCCCAAAAGTAATGTCTCAAATCATAGAAGAACTTTTTCTTTTG
Organism: Triticum aestivum; assembly: GCF_018294505.1. Classification (NCBI taxonomy): domain Eukaryota; kingdom Viridiplantae; phylum Streptophyta; class Magnoliopsida; order Poales; family Poaceae; genus Triticum; species Triticum aestivum. Next base: position 142,012,060 of record NC_057814.1, read on the forward strand.
CTGGTATGTGAAACTAGGTGCTATAAATTTAGCGACGATGTAATTAGCATAATCAGCATACCATGGAGCAGCACGAGAAGCATTTATGACATTTAATTGATCATCAGGAAAGCTATCATCAATAGGTAGTGGGTCATCAAGAACATTTTTCTAACCTAGACAAGTTGTCTGCAACAGGGTTCTCAGCTCCTTTTCTATCAACAATATGAAAATCAAATTCTTGTAGCAAGAGAACCCATCTAATAAGTCTAGGTTTAGCATCTTTCTTTTCCATAAGATATTTAATAGCAGCATGATCCGTGTGAATAGTTACTTTAGAATCGACAATATAAGGTCTGAACTTATCACAAGCAAATACAACTGCTAAGAATTCTTTTCAGTAGTAGCATAATTTCTCTGAGCATTGTCTAGAGTTTTACTAGCATATTGAATAACATTTAATTTCTTATCAACTCTTTGCCCTAGAACAGCACCTACAGCATAATCACTAGCATCACACATAATTTCAAAGGGTAAATTCCAATTAGGTGGCTGAACAATAGGTGCAGAGATCAATGCTTTCTTAAGTATTTCAAATGCTTCTACACAATCATCATCGAAGACAAATGGTATATCTTTTTGTAATAAATTGGTCAGAGGCCAAGAAATTTTTGAGAAGTCCTTAATGAACCTCCTATAAAACCCAGCATGACCAAGGAAACTCCTTATACCTTTGATGTCCTTGGGACATGGCATCTTTTCAATAGCATCAACCTTGGCTTTATCAACCTCAATACCTCTTTCAGAAACTTTATGCCCGAAGACAATACCTTCATTAACCATAAAGTGGCACTTTTCCCAATTCAAAACAAGATTAGTTTCTTCACATCTCTGCAAAACTCCATCAAGGTTTCTCAAGCAATCATCAAAAGAGGATCCATAGACGGAGAAGTCGTCCATGAAAACCTCACAAATCTTTTCACAAAAGTCAGAGAATATAGCCATCATGCATCTTTGAAAGGTAGCAGGTGCATTACATAAACCAAAAGGCATACGTCTATAAGCAAAAGTACCAAAAGGGCAAGTAAAAGTAGTCTTTGATTGATCATTGGCTGACATAGGTATTTGAGAGAAACCAGAATAACCATCTAGAAAGCAAAAATGTGTATGTTTAGATAATCTTTCTAGCATTTGATCGATAAAGGCAAGGGGTAATGATCCTTTGTAGTAGCTTTATTTAATTTGCGGAAATCAATTACCATCCTATAACCTGTAATAATTCTTTGCGGAATCAATTCATCTTTATCATTAGGAACGACAGTAATACCTCCCTTTTTAGGGACACAATGGACAGGACTTACCCACTGACTATCAGCAACGGGATAAATTATACCTGCCTCAAGGAGCTTTAGTATTTCCTTTCTTACCACTTCCTTCATTTTAGGATTCAGCCGTCGTTGATGATCATGAACTGGTTTGGCATCTTCTTCCAAATTTATTTTGTGTTGACATAGATTGGGACTAATGCCCTTAAGATCATCAAGAGTATATCCAATAGCAGCACAGTGCTTCTTCAAAGTTTTCAATAATCTCTCTTCTTCATGCTCTGAAAGGTTAGCACTAATAATAACAGGATATATCTTCTTTTCATCAAGATAAGCATATTTAAGAGTTTCAGGCAACGGTTTAAGCTCAAACACGGGATCACCCTTGGGTGGAGGAGGATCCCCTAGGATTTCAACAGGCAAATTGTGTTCAGAATGGGTTCCTGTTTAAAGAATACTTCATCTATTTCCCTTCTTTCATTCATAAACATATCATTTTCATGGTCTAGCAAATATTGTTCTAAAGGATCACTAGGAGGTATGGCAATAGAAGCAAGACCAATAATTTCATCCTTACTAGGTAATTCTTCTTCACGGTGTTGTCTACGAAATTTAGAGAAATTAAACTCATGAGACATATCACCCAAACCAATAGTAACAACATCCTTTTCGCAATCTATCCGGGCATTAACGGTGTTCAAGAAGGGTCTACCAAATATGATGGGACAAAAGCTATATTGTGGGGAACCAAGAACAAGAAAATCAGCAGGATATTTAGTTTTCCCGCACAAGACTTCAACATCTCTAACAATTCCCATTGGTGAAATAGTATCTCTATTGGCAAGTTTAATTGTAACATCAATATCTTCTAACTCAGCAGGTGCAATCTCATGCTTAATTTCTTTGTATAAGTCAATGGGTATTGCACTAGCACTAGCACCCATATCACATAAGCCATGATAACAATGATCTCCTATTTTAACAGAAATAACAGGCATGCCTACCACAGGTCTATGTTTATCTTTAGCACAAGGTTTGGCAATTCTAGCAGTTTCCTCACAGAAATAAATAACATGCCCATCAATATTATAAGACAAGAGATCTTTAACAATAGCAATATTGCTCAGGAGGTGTGTAAGTTCTAATATTGCTTTTACGAACCACAGTTGAAGCTTTAGCATGATTCTTTATTCTAACAGGGAAAGGTGGTTTCTCAACATAAGAAGTAGGAACAATAGGATCATTATAAGTGATAGTCTTTTCTTCAACTTTAGTAGGTGCAGCTACTTTTACTTCTATGGGAGGATGATATTTAAACCACTTCTCCTTGGGGAGATCAACATAAGTAGCAAAAGATTCACAGAAAGAAGCTACTATCTCAGAGTCAAGTCCATATTTAGTGCTAAACTTACGGAAAACATCGGTATCCATAAAGATTTAACACAATCAAATTTAGGTGTCATACCTGACTCCTTACCTTCGTCGAGATCCCAATCTTTAGAGTTGCGTTTAATTCTATCCAATAAATTCCATTTGAATTCAATAGTCTTCATCATAAAAGAGCAAGCACAAGAAGTATCGAGCATGGTGCGATTGTTATCAGAAAGCCGAGCATAAAAACTGTGAATAATTATTTCTCTTGAGAGCTCATGATTGGGGCATGAATATAACATTGATTTAAGCCTCCCCAAGCTTGAGCGATGCTTTCTCCTTCGCGAGGCCAAAAATTATATATATATATATATATATATATATATATATATATATAATTGCGATCACGATGAACAAGATGCATAGGATAAAATTTCTGATGAAATTCCAATTTCAATCGTTTGTAGTTCCATGATCCCGTATCATCACATAGCATATACCATGTCGATGCATCTCCCTTCAAAGATAAAGGGAAGACCTTCCTCTTAACAACATCACCGGGTATACCTGCAAGCTTAAATAATCCACAAACTTCATCCACATATATTAGGTGCTCATCAGGATGCTTTGTTCTATCTCCTGCAAAAGGATTAGCTAGCAATTTTTCTAACATACCCGAAGGAATCTCAAAGTGAACATTTTCATTCTCATTTTCATTCTCAGTAGGTTGAGGAGCAACTCTTTGCTCTACTGGTCGAGGTGAAGATACCCCGAACAAGCCCCTCACAGGATTACTTTCCATAGTAACAAGTGACAGTAAATTTCAGCACACTATATAAATTTTTCCTTACCAAATTCCACCTACCAAAGGCGCTTCACTCCCCGGCAACGGTGCCAGAAAAGAGTCTTGATAACCCACAAGTATAGGGGATCTATCGTAGTCCTTTCGATAAGTAAGAGTGTCGAACCCAACGAGGAGCAGAAGGAAATGATAAGCGGTTTTCAGTAAGGTATTCTCTGCAAGTACTGAAATAAGTGGTAACAGATAGTTTTGTGATAGGATAATTTGTAACGAGGAACAAGTAACAAAAGTAAATAAAGTGCAGCAAGGTAGCCCAATCCTTTTTGTAGCAAAGGACAAGCCTGGACAAACTCTTATATAGAGAAAAGCGCTCCCGAGGACACATGAGAATTATCGTCAAGCTAGTTTTCATCACATTCATATGATTCGCGTTCGGTACTTTGATAATTTGATATGTGGGTGGACCGGTGCTTGGGTTCTGTTCTTACTTGAACAAGCATCCCACTTATGATTAACCTCTATTGCAAGCATCCGCAACTACAACAAAAGTATTAAGGTAAACCTAACCATAGCATGAAACATATGGATCCAAATCAGCCCCTTACGAAGCAACGCATAAACTAGGGTTTAAGCTTCTTATGATTCTCCCTCCTTATGTAAAACTTGTAAAATAAGAGAGAATAGGCATAAGTATTGTGACATAATGTGTAATAACAGCCCATAATGCAATAAATATCGATATAAAAGCATGATGCAAAATGGACATATTAGAAAGTGCCGCTAACAAGGAGACTCCAGAGGTGGAGAATGGGGCTGCCAACAAGCGGAGGCATGTTGAGCAAGAACCGCAAGTGACTCCAGTAGGCCTAGGCTTCATCAGCAGCCTCCCCGATGATATGTTGATAGTCATCATCTCCCTCCTCCCAATCAAATATGGGGCGCGGACAACCGTCCTTTCCTGGCTGGCGGTGGCGCCCCCTATGGCACTCCACCCCTCTCGACCTCATCGACACCCACGAGCTCTACCATGGCTATCGCAAAAGCTTGGATGCGTTCTCCCAGATCCTCGGCAGTCACCAAGGCCCAACCAGAGGCCTTAGCATGGGCAAGTTCCATTCCAACGGCAAGGACCGAGCCAAGCTTGACGAGTGGTTCTGATCCCCCGCCCTAGATCAGCTCGAGGAGCTCACTTTTGATGATGGGCATATGCGCTCGCTGCCAACGTCCGCACTCCGCCTCACGCCCACGTTGCGCGTCGTCTAGTTCAGGAACTGCCATCCCCCCTTAATGACGCGCCCACTCTTATTCTACCATGACTGAAGCACCTCGAGCTCGTCGTCGTCTACTGCTACCTCTTGAGCTTGCGTTGGTTTTTCCCTTGAAGGGGAAAAGGTGATGCAGCAAAGTAGAGTAAGTATTTCCCTCAGATTTTGAGAACCAAGGTATCAATCCAGTAGGAGACAACGCTCAAGCCACCGAATACCTGCACAAACAAACACCAACTTGCAACCAACATGATAAAGGGGTTGTCAATCCCTTCACGGTTATTTGCAAAGTGAGATCTGGTAGAGATGGATAAACAGTAAAGTAATATTTTTGGTATTTTTGGTTTATGGAACGGAAAGTAAAAGATTGCAAAGTAATGGAACGGCGACAAAAATTGGCAAGTTGACGGAAAACAAATATGATGTAAAATAGACCCGCGGGCCATAGGTTTCACTAGAGGCTTCTCTCAAGATAGAAATTATTACGGTGGATGAACAAATTACTGCCGAGCAATTGATAGAAAACCACAAAGTTATGACGATATCAAAGGCAATGATCATGAATATAGGCATCACGTCCGTGTCAAGTAGACCGACTCCTGCCTGCATCTACTACTATTACTCCACACATCGACCGCTATCCAGCATGCATCTAGAGTATTAAGTTCATAAAGAACGGAGTAACGCCTTAAGCAAGATGACATGATGTAGAGGAATTAACTCAAGCACTATGACAAAAACCCCATCTTTTTATCCTCGATGGCAACTATGCAATACGTGTCGTTTCCCCTTCTGTCACTGGGATCGAGCACCGCAATATTGAACCCAAAGCTAAGCACTTCTCCTATTGCAAGAAAAACCAATCTAGTTGGCCAAACCAAATCGATAGTTAGAAGAGACTTGCAAAGATATCAAATCATGCATATAAGAATTCAGAGAAGATTCAAATAATATTCTTGGATAAGCTGATCATAAATCCACAATTCATCGGATCTCGGCAAACACACCGCAAAAGAGTATTACATCGAATAGATCTCCAAGAACATCGAGGAGAACTTTGTATTGAGAATCAAAGAGAGAGAAGAAGCCATATAGCTACTAGCTATGGACCCGTTGGTCTGTGGTAAACTACTCACGCTTCATCGGAGAGGTAATGGTGTTGATGTAGAAGCCCTCCGTGGTCGAATCCCCCTCCGGCAGGACGCCGGAAAAGGCCCCTAGATGGGATCTCACGGGTACAGAAGGTTGCGGCGGTGGAAAAGTGGTTTCGTGGCTCCCCTGGAAGTTTTTGGGATATTTGAGAATATATAGGAGGAAGATCTAGGTCAGGGGGTTACCGAGGGGCCCACAAGGTCAGGGGCGCGCCCTACCCCCCTGGGCGGGCCCTCCACCCTTGTGGCTGACTCGTGGCTCTTCTGACTTGCACTCCAAGTCTCCTGGGTGTCTTCTGGTCCAAGAAAAATCATCGCAAAAGTTTTATTCCGTTTGGACTCCGTTTGTTATTCTTTTTCTGCGAAACTCTAAAACAAGAAAAAAAACAGGAACTGGCACTGGGCTCTAGGTTAATAGGTTAGTCCCAAAAATCATATAAAATAGCATATTAATGCATATAAGACATCCAAAACAAATAATATAATAGCATGGAACAATAAAAAATTATAGATACGTTGGAGACGTATCAAGCATCCCCAAGCTTAATTCCTGCTCGTCCTCGAGTAGGTAAATGATAAAAACAAAAATTTTGATGAATGCTACCTAACATATTTATCCATGTAATTCTCTTTATTGTGGCATGAATGTTCAGATCCGTAAGATTCAAAACAAAAGTTTAATATTGACATAAAAACAATAATACTTCAAGCATACTAACAAAATAATTATGTCTTCTCAAAATAACATGGCCAAAGAAAGCTTATCCCTACAAAATCATATAGTCTGGCTATGCTCCATCTTCATCACACAAAATATTTAAATCATGCACAACCCCGATGACAAGCCAAGCAATTGTTTCATACTTTTGATGTTCTCAAACTTTTTCAACTTTCACGCAATACATGAGCGTGAGCCATGGACATAGCACTATAGGTGGAATAGACGGTGGTTGTGGAGAAGACAAAAAAAAAGGAGATAGTCTCGCATCAACTAGGCGTATCAATGGGCTATGGAGATGCCCATCAATAGATATCAATGTGAGTGAGTAGGGATTGCCATGCAACGGATGCACTAGAGCTATAAGTTTATGAAAGCTCAAAAATAAAACTAAGTGGGTGTGCATCCAACTTGCTTGCTCACGAAGACCTAGGGCAATTTGTGGAAGCCTAACATTGGAATGTAGAAGCCAAGTTCTATAATGAAAATTCCCACTAGTATATGAAAGTGATATCATAGGAGACTCTCTATCATGAAGATCATGGTGGTACTTTCAAGCACAAGTGTGGTAAAAGGATAGTAACATTGCCCCTTCTCTCTTTTCTCTCATTTTTTATTGGGCCTTCTTTCATTTTTTTGGCCTCTTTTTTTCGTCCGTAGTCTCATCCCGACTTGTGGGGGAATCATAGTCTCCATCATCATTTCCTCACATGGGACAATGCTCTAATAATGAAGACCATCACACTTTTATTTACTTACAACTCGAAAATTACAACTCGATGCTAGAACAAAATATTACTCTATATGAATGCCTCTCGCGGTGTACCGGGATGTGCAATGAATCAAGAGTGACATGTATAAAAAATGATGAACGGTGGCTTTGCCACAAATACGATGTCAACTACATGATCATGCAAAAAATATGACATTGATGATGCGTGTCATAATAAACCGAACGGTGGAAAAGTTGCATGGCAATATATCTCGGAATGGCTATGTGGAAATGCCATAATAGGTAGGTATGGTGGCTTTTTTGAGGAAGTATATGTGGTGGGTTTATGGTACCGGAGGAAGTTGCGTGGCACTAGAGAGGCTAGCAATGGCGGAGAGGTGAGAGTGTGTATAATCCATGGACTCAACATTAGTCATAAAGAACTCACATACTTATTTCAAAAATCTATTAGTCATCAAAACAAAGTACTACGTGCATGCTCCTAGGGGGATAGATTTGTAGGAAAAGACCATCGCTCGTCCCCGACCGCCACTCATAAGTAAGACAATCAATAAACAAATCATGCTCCGACTTCATCACATAACGGTTCACCATACGTGCATACTACGAGACTCACAAACCTTAACACAAGTATTTCTCAAATTCACAAGTACTTACTAGCATGACTCTAATATCACCATCTTCATATCTCAAAACAATCACAAGGAATCAAACTTCTCATATTATTCAGTGCACTTTATATGAAAGTTTTTATTATATCCCTCATGGATGCCTCTCATATTAGGACTAATTTTATAACCAAAGCAAATTACCATGCTATTTAGGGACTCTCAAAATAATAAGTGCGAGAGTTCATCAATTTCTATAAAATAAAATCACCGCCGTGCTCTAAAAAGATATAAGTGAAGCACTAGAGCAAATTTGCCTAGCTCAAAAGATATAAGTGAAGCACATAGAGTATTCTAATAAATCACGATTCATGCGTGTCTCTCCCAAAAGGTGTGCACAACAAGGATGATTGTGGCAAACTAAAAATCAAATACTCAAATCATACAAGACGCTCCAAGCAAAACACATATCATGTGGTGAATAAAAATATAGCCTCAAGTAAAGTTACCGATAGACGAAGACGAAAGAGGGGATGCCTTCCCGAGGCATCCCAAGCTTAGGATCTTGACATCCTTGAATATTACCTTGGGGTGCCTTGGGAATCCCCAAGCTTAGGCTCTTGCCACTCCTTATTGCATAGTCCATCAAATCCTTACCCAAAACTTGAAAGCTTCACAACACAAAACTCAACAGAAAATCTCGTAAGCTCCTTTAGTATAAGAAAATAAATCACAACTTTTGGTACTGTTGTGAACTTATTATTTATTTATATTGGTGTAATATCTAATGTATTTCAACTTTTCCATGGTTCATACCCCCAATACTAGCCATAGATGCATCAAAATAAGCAAACAACACGCGAAAACGGAATCTGTCAAAAAACAAAATAGTCTGTAGTAATCTGGATAGTTCGCATACTTTTGTAACTCCAAAAATTATGAAAAATTAGGAAAGCATGGACAATTTGTATATCAATCTACTGTAAGAAAAATTCAGGATTTTATCGCGCTTATGTGATTTTAAACAATTCTGGGATTGAGCGCAAAGTTTTTGTTTTTTCAGCAGGATCAAATCAACTATTACCGTAAGCTACCCCAAAGATCTTACTTGGCACAAACACTAATTAAAACATAAAACCACATCTAACCAGAGGCTAGATGAAAAATTTATTTCAAAACAGGACGTAAAAAGCAAAAATAAAAATAAAATTGGGTTGCCTCCCAACAAGCGCTATTGTTTAACGCCCTTAGCTAGGCATAAGACACGAATAGATCTAAGTGTTATCATCTTTGGTATACAATCCATAAGTGGCTCTCATAATTGATTCATAAGGCTATTTAATTTTCTTTCTTGGAAAGTGTTCCATGCCTTTCCTTCACAAAAATTGAAATCTAATTTTTCCTTCTTTCATATCAATAATTGCACCAATCGTTCTGAGGAATGGTCTACCAAGAATAATAGGACATGTAGGATTGCAATCTATATCAAGAACAATGAAATCTATGGGCACATAATTCCTATTTACAACAATAAGAACATCATTAATTCTTCTCATAGGTTTCTTAATAGTGGAATCCGCAAGATGCAAATTTAAAGAGCAATCATCAAATTCACGGAAACCTAACACATCACATAAAGTTTCTGGAATCGTGGAAACACTAGCACCCAAATCACACAAAGCATAGCATTCATAATCTTTAATCTTAATCTTAATAGTAGGTTACCACTCATCATAAAGTTTTGTAGGGATAGAAACTTCCAATTCAAGATTTTCTTCATAAGATTGCATCATAGCATCAACGATATGTTTCGTAAAAGCTTTGTTTTGATTATAAGCATGAGGAGAATTCAACATGTATTGCAACAAGGAAATACAATCTATCAAAGAGCAATTATCATAATTAAATTCCTTGAAATCCAAAAGAGTGGGTTCAGTGCTACTTAAAGTTTTGACCTCTCCAATCCCACTTTTATCAATTTTTGCATCAAGATCTAAAAACTCCGAATCATTGGGACGCCTTCTAACTAAAGTTGACTCATCTCCAGTCCCATCTTTATCAAAATTTACATTGGAAAACAAAGATTCAATAGGAGTCACATCAATCACTTTAAGATCTTCATCATTATTTTCACGGAAACTAGAAGAACACATTTTTATAAACCAATCTTTTTTAGCGCGCATCTTAGCGGTTCTTTTTTGCACTCATCAATGGAAATTCGCATGGCTTTGAGAGACTCATTGATATCATGCTTGGGTGGAATAGATCTAAGTTTCAAAAATCAACATCAAGAGAAATTATATCCACGTTCCTAGCCAAATCATCAATCTTAAGCAATTTTTCTTCAATCAAAGCATTAAAATTCTTTTGCGAACTTATAAATTATTTAACACTATTCTCAAATTCAAAGGGCATCTTATTATAATTTCCATAAGCATTGTTGTAGGAATTACCATAATTATTAGAGGAATTACTAGGAAACGGCCTAGGATTAAAATTACCTCTGTACGCGTTATTACCAAAATTGTTCCTACCAACAAAATTCACATCCATAGATTCATTATTGTTTTCGATCAAAGTAGACAAAGGAATATCATTAGGATCAATAGGAGCACTCTTATTAGCAAAAAAATTCATAAGTTCATCCATCTTCCCACTTATTACATTAATCTCTTCAATTGCATGCACTTTTTTACTAGTGGAAGATCTTTCGGTATGCCGTTGAGAATAATTAACCATAATATTATCTAGGAGTTTAGTATCTTCTCCTAGAGTAATTTCCATAAAACTGCCTCCCGTGGCCGAATCTAAAAGATTTCTAGAAGCAAAATTCAATCCGGCATAAATATTTTGTATAATCATCCACAAATTCAAACCATGAGTAGGGCAATTTCGTATCATCAATTTCATCCTCTCCCAAGAATGTGCAACATGTTCATGATCATGTTGCTTAAAATTCATAATATCGTTCCTATGGGAGATGATCTTAGCGGGAGGAAAATACTTGGAAATAAAAGCATCTTTACACTTATTCCATGAATCAATACTATTTTTAGGCAAAGATGAAAACCAAGTTTTAGCACGATCTCGAAGTGAGAATGGAAATAGCTTCAATTTAACAATATCATTATCCACATCTTTTTTCTTTTGCATATCACACAAATCAACGAAATTATTCAGATGGGATGCGGCATCTTCATTGGGAAGGCCGGAAAATTGATCTTTCATGACAAGATTCAGCAAAGCGGTATTAATTTCACAAGATTCTGCATTAGCATCAGGAGCAATCGGAGTACTAATAAAATCATTATTGTTGGTGTTGGAAAAGTCACACAAGTTGGTATTATCTTGAGCCATCGCGACAAAGCAAGAAATCCAACACACGAGCACACAAAAAGCAAGCGAAGAAGACGAACGAAAGAGGGGCGAAGAAAAGGCGAATCTTTTCAAAAATCATTTTAGAAGTGGGGGAGAGGAAAACGAGAGGCGAATGGCAAATAATGTAATGCGAGGGATGAGAGTTTATGATGGGTACTTGGTATGTCTTGACTTGGCGTAGATCTCCCCGGCAACGGCGCTAGAAATTCTTCCTGCTACCTTTTGAGCTTGCGTTGGTTTTTCCCTTGAAGAGGAAAGGGTGATGCAGCAAAGTAGAGTAAGTATTTCCCTCAGATTTTGAGAACCAAGGTATCAATCCAGTAGGAGACAATGCTCAAGCCACCAAATACCTACACAAACAAACACCAACTTGCACCCAACGCGATAAAGGGGTTGTCAATCCCTTCACGGTTATTTGCAAAGTGAGATCTGATAGAGATGGATAAACGGTAAAGTAATATTTTTGGTATTTTTTGTTTATGGAATGGAAAGTAAAATATTGCAAAGTAATGGAACGCCGACAGAAATTGGCAAGTTGATGGAAAACAAATATGATGTAAAATAGACCCGGGGGCCATAGGTTTCACTAGAGGCTTCTCTCAAGATAGAAATTATTATGGTGGGTGAACAAATTACTGCCGAGCAATTGATAGAAAAGTGCAAAGTTATGACGACATCTAAGGCAATGATCATGAATATAGGCATCACGTCCGTGTCAAGTAGACTGACTCCTGCCTGCATCTACTACTATTACTCCACACATCGACCACTATCCAGCATGCATCTAGAGTATTAAGTTCATAAAGAATGGAGTAACGCCTTAAGCAAGATGACATGATGTAGAGGAATTAACTCAAGCATTATGACAAATAGACCATCTTTTTATCCTCGATGGCAACAATACAATACGTGTCGTTTCCCCTTATGTCACTGGGATCGAGCACCGCAAGATTGAACCCAAAGCTAAGCACTTCTCCCATTGCAAGAAAAACCAATCTAGTTGGTCAAACCAAATCGATAGTTTGAAGAGACTTGCAAAGATATCAAATCATGCATATAAGAATTCAGAGAAGATTCAAATGATATTCATAGATAAGCTGATCATAAATCCACAATTCATCGAATCTCGGCAAACACACCGCAAAAGAGTATTACATCGAATAGATCTCCAAGAACATCGAGGAGAACTTTGTATTGAGAATCAAAGAGAGAGAAGAAGCCATCTAGCTACTAGCTATGGACCCGTAGGTCTATGGTAAACTACTCACGCTTCATTGGAGAGGCAATGGTGTTGATGTAGAAGCCCTCCGTGATCGAATCCCCCTCTGGCAGGATGCCAGAAAAGGCCCCTAGATGGGATCTCACAGGTACAGAAGGTTGCGACAGTGAAAAAATGGTTTTGTGGCTCCCCTGGAAGTTTTTGGGATATTTGAGAATATATATAGGAGGAAGATCTAGATCAGGGGGTCACCGAGGGGCCCACAAGGTCGTGGGGCGCTCCCTACCCCCTGGGCGGGCCCTCCACCCTTGTGGCCGCGTCATGGCTCTTCTGACTTGCACTCCAAGTCTCCTGGGTGTCTTCTGGTCCAAGAAAAATCATCGCAAAAGTTTTATTCCGTTTGGACTCCGTTTGGTATTCCTTTTCTGCAAAACTCTAAAACAAGAAAAAAAAGCAGGAACTGGCACTGGGCTCTAAGTTAATAGGTTAGTCCCAAAAATCATATAAAATAGCATATTAATGCATATAAAACATCCAAAACAAATAATATAATATCGTGGAACAATCAAAAATTATAGATATGTTGGAGACGTATCATCTGCCTCCCCGACGGTGACATGGAGCGCCTGCTCCATGGCTGTACTGCACTCGAGTACCTTCGTCTTCAGACGATCAATGGGTTGAGTAGCTTCCACATCACCTCCATGACTCTCCGGACCATTTGTGTGTGTTGCTGGTGCTGTAAGAAGACATCACAAAATGTGTACCACGGTATGGTCACTGAGGACACACCTTCACTTGAGAGATTACTTGTAGTTGATCAAGAAGGTCCAACAAGAATCAATGTCATTTCTGCGCCAAAATTGACAGTGGTGGGCTACTCATCTGACAAATACTCCGAACTTGTTATTGGATCCACACCCGTTCAGGTACAACAGCCGCCTTCTACCTCTCCTTCTAGAAATTAACATTATTCCTAATTTTCAAGATGTATGTTCGTCTATCATCCAGAAAATGATTCTGACGAGCTTGACCCCGAAACTGCGCACAGTGAAGGTCTTGGCACTAGAATATATCGGCCCCAACCTGGACCAAGTTGTCAGTTTCCTGAGATGCTTTCCGTGCCTGGAGAAGCTATGTATGGAGCTGATGTTCCTTTCCTGTCAAATGTTAACCATAAAGGAGTTCAATTTTTGACACCTTTTTCCAAGTTTACTATGACAATGTACTACGATTTCTGAAGGATTTTTTGAGGATTTTAGTACATACATGTCACCCCTCCCCCATATTCGTTGCTTGATCCATATAGTTACAATCCATAAGCATTTCTCCTTTGGATTCATCTATATTAGTTTTCTTAGGGAACTTTTCATCCACTCCAACCTCTTGTGAAGAAGGCTACATTTTTCTAGATTGTAATCAAATGCCCATGTTAATCATGTCGGATCAAAGATGACACGTTAGTGCATTTTACAAATCCTGCAAACCAAATAGGCCTGTAGTAATGTTCAAAACTGCATGTAGGCACTAACACGTTTTCTTCTTTTGCAGATAAGATTAGGCCCGGTGGTGGATAATGTGATACAATATAACAACCACATCGAATGCCTAGATTTGCATCTCTCAGAAATTACTTTGAACTCCTAACGAGGGACCTTACCGAAGATTATATTCGTCGGGTTCTTTGTTGTCAGAGTAAGGGTGCTGAAGGTAATGAGGTTTGCCCTACATTTATTTCACAAAAATGAATGGTTTGTTGATCAGCGCCGGCGGCTGCTACAGAATGGAATAGGCTCCAAAAAAGCTGAATTTCATTTTGGAACTTCAGATGACAGAGTAATCGGAAGTCATCATGTCAACCCCATACATGACTTCTCAGTGGCTAGCCCCTTTGCAAAAATTATGAGGTTTTGAAACCAGCCTTACAAGTGGTAATATTAGTTTGAACCTCTCTTATATCCATGTTCAGCGGATCAACGCGGGCGTTTGCAACTGATGAGCTGAATTTCCTTTCCAATATCAGTTTGAACCTCGTAATCTTCGAATTTGAGCCATATAACTCTGGAATTTGAACCTTGTAACATTTCGAGCTTTTGTGGTACAATCGTTGAAATGGCATCATACGAGACTCGTATATTTGTAGCACTATTTTGACCTTAATATGCAATGGACTTAGATTTTATTAACCATTCTCGAATGTGTTTACCTTGTCGATCTCATAGCACACGATCTGTATAGCTAACTCGACTGCAATCTTAGACATTATTGCACACAGTTGGTTTTTTCAACCGTGTGCCCTGTACAGCGCAGAATTAATTGTCGCACTCAAGTGTCCATCATCACCCTTCTGTGTAACTTTGTCCTCATCACCCACGGGTAAACTTATGACCGAAGTCATTGCACACACTTCATTTTTACAAAGCTTTTTGCCTATGAATGCCCACGATTTGCCCCTCTTCTAGCCGACACGTGGCCAAACTAGCCGGGCAGGAAGCTTGCACGGTAAACTGCGCGGTTGCGCGGGAACAGGCTCACCAACGATACATTTGGCGCCTCTTCGAGCCCACGCATGGTCAAACGAAATGCATGCGGGGTTCCCAAGCGTGCACTGGAATCCTCTGCTATGAACGCGGTGACAAGACGTGACGATTATAGGCCGGCCGGCCACCATTTATTACAGCGGCCACTTAACGCCTGTGTCTCTTCAACCTTTCGATCGCGCCCCACTATTGCAAGAAGCACGCCCACCATTACAAACTCTTAGAGGGTATCCTGCTCAGCTCCAATGGCGCTCCGAGCGGCTGCCGACGACGAGCATCAGTTCACCATGCATGCCATGGTGGACACCCACAGAAGGTTCACGGAGCTCTCGGTGGTGTACACCAACAACCCGGTCTGGGTGGAGCACTCCATCCACATCATGGAGCTGTTGCTTGCCGAGTAGAAGTACAAGGTGGTCGGGTTCGACCTCGAGTACACACGCGCTCATGCCTGGTATCGTCCCGAGGTCGCCGTCGCCCAGATGTGTGTGCGCAATCACGTCCTCGTCTAGCACTACTGCCTGGCCACAAGGCCTTGCGAGCGTTTCGCTAGGTTTTCCAACAGCCCCCACTACATGTTTGCTACGGTGGACATCACCAACAATGTAAAGGTGCTCAAGAATTCGGCCATCGCCTGCCAGAATCTTGTCGACATCCAAGGCCAATACAAGATCTGGGGCAGCAACGAGCATGAGAAGGACTCACTGGTTCACCTCACCGAGGCCATCATCGGCCCCTACTACAGAGACATGAAGGATTCCTGCAACAAGGACAAGCGTGCCTGGCACTCGGCCTGGATGGAGAAACTTGACAAAGCTCACATCGTGTACGCGGCCAAGGAGGCGTACACGAGCTACGAGATGTACAGGCGGATCGTTGACATGAGGAAGTGCCTCCTTCCCCAAAACGGCCAGGTATCCAGCCAGAAGAAGAGCAATGGCCAGCGTCGTCGCAACAATAAGTAGATGATTAGATCCTCGTTTCTCCTAGTTTAGTATGCATGTAATTGCTTACTTTGGTGTGTGGAAATGTTATGTGTGTAGTCACTTGTGTAATTGTATGCTTAATTTGATTATGCAATGCTGTCTTTTTAAGTATATATGTTGATGCTCTGTAGACAGAGTGTACGTAGATGCTGCGCGGACAGAGCAAATCACATCGCACACGGACTAAACAATGGAACCCGTCGGTGATGTTTTCATCAATCACTCACAACTGTATACCAACAATCGTTTGCTCACAACACACACAACTTGTTAACAGGAATCGTCTGTATTTTTATCGATCTTCCCACACATTTCCGATTGTAGACCTGTTTGCCACGTATCACACACATCTTGTTAAGTTGAACCGTTTCTGTTCTCTTGGCTCAACGCAAACAGTTCATCCAAGTGAACTATATGCTGTATATCGCACACACATTCATCGGGCTGACCGTTTCTTTTGTGTTGCCTAATCACAAATAGTTCATCCGAGTGAACTATATGCCGTGTATCGCACACACCTTCATCTGGTTGCCCGTTTCTGTTGTTCCTTCTCATCGCAAACGGTTCATCGGAGTGAACTGTATGCCGTATATCGCACACACTTTGATCTGGCTGCCCATTTCTGTTGTTCTGTCTCATCGCAAACAGTTCATATGGATCAACCGTATGCCCAGCATCGCACACGCATCTAAAATCTAAACCGTGTTTGATGTATCAACGATCGCAAACGTTTTACATGTTTTTATGGTTTTTTTACATCACCGTTTGCGATTAATGCATCGCACACGGTTTCGTCAAAGGGTCTCTGATCATAGTGTCACGTTAGCAGCATCCTGCAGTAGTGTGCTACAACGCTCCCACTCATTTTCTTGTAAATACGAGCTTCTCCGTAAGTTTGTATAAAACCATAAGCTTTGATCACCTCATCAAAGCGAATATTCCAACTCTGAGATGCTTGAACCATTCCATAAATGGATCGCTGGAGCTTGCATACTTTGTTAGCATCCTCAGGATCGACAAAACCTTCTGGTTCCATCATATACAACTCTTCCTTAAGAAACCCATTAAGAAATGTCGTTTTGACGTCCATTTCCCAGATCTCATAATCATAAAATTCGGCAGTAGTTAACATAATTCTAACAGACTTAAGCATCTTTACAGGTGAGAAAGTCTCATCGTAGCCAACCCCTTAAACTTGTCAGAAACCCTTTGCGACAAGTTGAGCTTTATAGACGGTGACATTACCATCAGCATATGTCTTCTTATTAAAGATCCATTTATTCTCAATGGCTTGCCGATCATCGGGCAAGTCCACCAAAGTCCATACTTTGTTCTCATACATGGATCCTATCTCGGATTTCATGGCCTGAAGCCATTTGTCGGAATCCAGGATCATCATATCTTCTTCATAGTTCGTAGGTTCGCCGTTGTCTAACAACATGACTTTCAGGACTGGATTACCGTACCACTCTGGTGCGGAACATACCCTGGTCGACCTATGAAGTTCAGTAGTAACTTGATCCAAAATTTCATGATCATCATCATTAGCTTCCTCTTCGGTTGGTGTAGGCATCACAGGAACTGCTTTCTGTGATGTGCTACCTTCCAATTTGAGAGAAGGTACAATTACCTCATCAAGTTCTACTTTCCTTCTACTCATTTCTTTCGAGAAAAACTCCTTCTATAGAACGGACCCATTCTTGGCAACAAAGATCTTGCCCTCGGATCTGTGGTAGAAGGTATACCCAATGGTCTCTTTAGGATATCATATGAAGACGCACTTCTCCGCTTTAGGTTCGAGATTATCAGGCTGAAGCCTCTTGACATAAGCGTCGAATCCCCAAACTTTAAGAAATGACATCTTAGGTTTCCTGCCAAACCATAACTCATACGGTGTCGTCTCAACGGATTTAGACGGTGTTCTATTTAAAGTGATTGCGGCTGCCTATAATGCATAACCCCAAAATGATAGTGGCAAATCAGTAAGAGACATCATAGAACGCACCATATCCAATAGAGTACAATTACGACGTTCGGACACACCATTACGCTGTGGTGTTCCAGGTGGCGTGAGCTGTGAAAAAATTCCACATTGTCTTAAATGCATACCAAACTCATTACTCATATATTCACCTCCACGGTCAGATCGTATAAACTTTATTTTTTTGTTATGATGATTCTCCACTTCACTCTGAAATTCCTTGAACTTTTCAAATGTTTCAGACTTGTGTTTCATTAAGTAAATATACCCATATATCTACTCAAATCATCTATGAAGGTAAGAAATAACGATATCCACCAAATGCTTCAATACTCATTGGACAGCATACATCGGTATGTATTATTTGCAATAAGTCACTAGCTCGCTCCATTGTTCTGGAGAACGGAGTTTTAGCCATCTTGCCCATGAGGCAAGGTTCACATGTCTCAAATGATTCATAATCAAGAGATTCCAAAAGTCCATCAACATGGAGTTTCTTCAAGCGCTTTACACCAATACGACCTAAATGGCAGTGCCACAAATATGAGGTACTATCATTGTTAACTTTGTTTCTTTTGGCATTAATATTATGAACATGTGTATCACTGCGATCGAGATTTAGTAAACCATTCATATTGGGTGCATGATCATGAAATATATTACTCATATAAACAGAATAACCATTATTCTCTAACTTAAATGAATAACCGTCTTGCAATAAACAATATCCAGATATAATGTTTTATGCTCAACGCAAGCACCAAATAACCATTATTTAGGTTTAATACTAATCCTGAAGGTATTACGAGCGTGCTGATGGTGATCATATCAACCTTGGAGACACTTCCAACACTCAACGTCACCCTGCCCTCAGCTAGTCTCCGTTACTCCGCAGCTCCTGCATTGAGTTACTAATATTAGCAACTGAATCGGTATCAAATACCCAGACGCTACTATCAGCACTAATGAGGCACACATCAATAATATGTATATCAAATATACCTACGTTGATGTTGCTATCCTTCTTATCCGCTAAGTACTTGGGGCAGTTCCGCTTTGAGTGACTGTTCCCCTTGAAGTAGAAACACCCAATCTCAGGTTTGGGTCCAACCTTGGGTTTCTTCACGGGAGCGGAAACTTGCTTGCTGTTCTTCTTGAAGTTCCCTTTCTTTCCCTTGCGTTTCTTCTTGAAACGGGTGGTCTTATTAACCATCAACACTTGATGCTCTTTCTTGATCTCTACCTCTACGGCCTTAAGCATCACGAATAGCTCGGGGATTGTTTTCTCCATCTGTTGCATATTATAGTTCATTACAAAACCCTTATGGCTTGGTGGCAGTGACTGGAAAACTTTGTCAACCGCTGTCTTATCTGGAAGATTAACTCCCACTTGATTCAAGCGATTGTAGCAACCAGACACTATGAGCACATGCTCACTAACTGAGCTATTCTCCTCCATCTTGCAGGCAAAGAACTTGTTAGAGGTCTTATACCTCTCAACACGGGCATGAGCCTGAAATACCAATTTCAGCTCTTGGAACATCTCATATGCTCGTGGCATTCAAAACGTCTTTAGACCCCTGATTTCTAAGCTGTAAAGCATGGTGTACTGAACTATCGAGTAGTCAACAGAACGTGCCTGCCAGACGTTCACAACATCCACAGACGATGATAAAGGGGTTGGCACACCGAACGGTTGATAATCCCCAAGTGTAGGGAATCATCGTAGCAATTTCCAAAGGTGGAAGTGATAAGTATGGAGTGTCGAACCCACAAGGAGCTAAAGGTAAGATCAATATTCTCTCAAGCCCTATCTGCCACTGATACGACTCTACGTACACCGAGCGTTTGCTTCCAACTAGAAACGAGAAATAAAACTATGTTGTGGGTATGAAGAGGATAACTTTGTATGGCATCGGAGAGCTAAAACATAAAAGTAGGTGCTGTTATCATAAAGTTAGAATATATTACTAAATATTATAAATAGCGAGTGTGGAATAATGATGGATCGATGTGCGGAATTGTCCTAGGAAATTATTAACAAGACCGGTAATCACTATTGCAGTTTCATATGAGGGAGAGGCATAAGCTAACATACTTTCTCTACTTGGATCATATGCACTTATGATTGGAACTCTAGCAAGCATCCGTAAGTACTAACGATCATTAAGGTAAAACCCAACCATATCATTAAAGCATCAAGTCCTCTTTATTCCCATACGCAACAACCCCCTTACTCGGGTTTGTGTTTCAGTCACTCACCAACCCACTATAAGCGAATCATGAACGTATTGCAACACCCTACAGCGGGAATCCCTCACGCTTGCGCGACACGAAGGGCACCATAGGACAACATCAAAGTAAAACATACAACTCATACCAATCTAGATCATCAATCAACCCAAAGACAAAAGATATCTACTCAAAACATCATAGGATGGCAACACATCATTGGATCATAATATGTGGCTTAAAGCACCATGTTCAAGTAGGGATTACAGCGGGGTGCGGGAGAGTGGACCGTGTAAAAGAGATGAGGATGGTGATGTTGATGAAGACGATCACCGCGGCGATGATTCCCCTCCCGATGGCACTCCGGCGCCACCGGAAGAGAGGAGGAGAGGTTTTCCCCCTTATGCTTCCTCCTCCATGGCCTCCCCCCCTAGATGGGGAAAGGTTCTCCCTCTGGTCCTTGGCCTCCATGGCGATGATGGCCTCTCCGGGATACTCCTCCATGGCCACCGGTGATGATGGCCCCCTACGGCAGGGTGCCGGAGAGGGCCTAGATTGATTTCTCGTGGCTACAGAGGCTTGCGGCAGCGGAACTTCCGATCTAGGTTAATTTTCCGAGGTTTCTGTATTTATAGGAATTTTTGGCGTCGGTCTCACGTCAAGGAGGTGCCCGAGCTGTCCACGAGGCATGCCCACACGCCCAGGGGGTGGGCGCGCCCCCCACCCTCGTGGGCAGCTCGGGACTCTTCTCGCCCAACTCCGATGCTCCGTGGTCTTATTTTGGTCCATAAAAAATCATCAAAAATTGGCACGTCAATTGGACTCCGTTTAGTATTCCTTTTCTGCAAAACTCAAAAACAAGGAGAAAACAGAAACTGGCACTAGGCTCTAGGTTAATAGGTTAGTCCCAAAAATCATATAAAATAGCATATAAATGCCTATAAAACATCCTAGATGGATAATATAACAGCATGAATACTTCATAAATTATAGATACGTTGGAGACGTATCAACATCCCCAAGCTTAATTCCTGCTCGTCCTCGAGTAGGTAAATAATAAAATAAATAATTTATGAAGTGTGAATGCTAGCAAGTGCATAAGTTTGATCAATGGTAATTCCAATCACTTTTTTCTAGCATCATTATATGTCATAACAGTAGCTCATCTCATAAGACTTTTCATGATCAAGTAACATGCTATTCACATGTTAAAGTATAGATCATAAACTTTCTTGAAAACTAACAAACAATATTCTCAGTCATCAAACAATTGCAATTCATCTTATTTTCAGGAAGGGTCTATGCCAGAGCTTTGATTTAGCGAACTCCACATACTCAACTATCATTTAGTCTTTCACAATTGCTAACACTCACGCGATATTTATGGGTTCAAAGTTTTAATCAGACACAGAGAAAGATAGGGGCTTATAGATTTGTCTCCCAACCTTTTACCTCAAGGGTAATGTCAACAATAATAGTTCATGATGCCTTACATCCAATTGGATATATATATCAGAATCTTTCCAACACAATGGGCTTGCCAAAGGATAAAATGTAAAAAGGAAAGGTGAAGATCACCATGACTATTGCATAAGGTAGAAGATAAAAGTAAAAGATAGGCCCTTCGCAGAGGGAAGCAGAGGTTGCCATGCGCTTTTATGGTTGGATGCACAACATCTTAATGCAAAAGAACGTCACTTTATATTGCCACTTGTGATATGGACCTTTATTATGCAGTTCGTCGCTTTTATTTCTTCCACATCACAAGATCGTATAAAGCTTATTTCCTCCACACTAATCAATCATACATATTTAGAGAGCAATTTTCATTGCTTGCACCGATGACAACTTACTTGAAGCATCTTACTCAATCCATAGGTAGGTATGGTGGACTCTCATGGCAAAACCGGGTTTAAGGGTATTTGGAAGCACAAGTAGTATCTCTACTTAGTGCAAAGAATTTGGCTAGCATGAGGGGGAAAGGCAAGCTCAACGTGTTGGGCGATCCATGACAATATACTTTATTTCAGATATAAGAAAACATAACCCATTACGTTGTCTTCCTTGTCCAACATCAATCTTTTAGCATGTCATATTTTAATGAGTGCTCACAATTACAAAAGATGTCCAAGATAGTATATTTATATGTGAAATCCCTCTTCCTTCAATATTCTTTCATGAATTGTTCAAGTGACCAATTCTACATTTGCTAACTTTCAATAAGTTTACTACCTATACTTATTATGTGTGAAGTCATTACCCCCCATGTTATAAGCATATGAAACATATATAAATTTAGGTTTATGACATTCAATTTATTCAACCATTTACTCATAGGATATACGTGAAGCACATGAGTAAATGACAAACTACTCCAAAAGATATGAGTGAAGAACACTGAGTAGTCAAATAATTAACTAGCCATGGGAGGATTATTTTTCATTCAATATTTCAGATCCAATGATTTTATTCAAACAGAAAGTAAAATTGAAAATACGCTCCAAGCAAAACACATATCATGTGACGAATAAAAATATAGCTCCGAGTAAGGTATACCGATAGTTTTGAAGATGAAAGAGGGGATGCCTTCCGGGGCATCCCCAAGCTTAGGTACTTGAGTCTTCCTTGAATATTACCTTGGGGTGCCTTGGGCATCCCCAAGCTTAGGGTCTTTCCACTCCTTATTCTCCTCATATCGATATCTCACCCAAAGCTTGAAAACTTCAATCACACAAAACTTAACCAAACTTCGTGAGATAGGTTAGTATGATAAAGAGTAAACCATTCACTTTGGTACTGTTAAGGACAAGTTTCATAATTGTTCTCACACAATGCCTACTGTACCATATCATTTCTACAATTTATATTGAGAAATATAAGTCATAGAAACTAGAAAACAAGCAAACTATGCAATGAAAACAGAATCTGTCAGAAACAGAACAGTCTGTAATGATCTGAACATAAACCATACTTCTGCTACTCCAAAAATTATGAAATAGATTGGTGGACGTGAGGAATTTGTCTATTAATCTTCTGCAAAAAGAATCAACTAAAAAACACTCTTCTGTAAAAAAATGACAGCTAATCTCGTGAGCGCAAAGATTCTGTTTTTTACAGCAAGATTACATTGACTTTCTCCCAAGTCTTCCCAAAGGTCTTACTTGGCACTTTATTGAAACAAAAGCTATAGAACATGATTAATACAGTAGATTAATCATGTAAACACACAAAACAGTAAGGGTAAATATTGGGTTGTCTCCCAACAAGCGCTTTTCTTTAATGCCTTTTAGCTAGGCATGATGATTTCAATGATGCTCACATAATAGACAAGAATTGAAACACAAAGAGAGCATCTTGAAGAATATGACTAGCACATTTAATTCTAACCCACTTCCTATGCCTAGGGATTTTGTGAGCACACAACTTATGGGAACAAGAATCAACTAGCATAGGAAGGCAAAACAAGTATAACTTCAAAACTTTAAGCACATAGAGAGGAAACTTGATATTATTGCAACTCCTACAAGCATGTATTCCTCCCTCATAATAATTTTCAGTAGCATCATGGATAGCAACTTTGTTCTCATACTCAATTGGAACCTCTTCCGAAATAGTGGAATCATTACTAGCTAAAGTTGACACTCTTCCAAATCCACTTTCATAAATATCACACTAAGATTCAACATCCTCCAAAATAGTGGGATCACTAATTCCTAAAGTTGACACTCTTACAAACCCACTTTAAATGATAGTATTATTCATACTCCAAAAGATATAAGTGAAGTTCATGGAGCATTCTACAATTAACATAGACTAACCAATATCCAAGCTCAAAATATATAAGTGAAGCACACGAAGCATTCTATAAAACCATACTCAAAAGATTTAAGTGAAGCACAAAGAGCAATTCTACAAGGTCATACTTAAAAGATATAAGTGAAGCACATGAATTATTCTATAAATTGATAAAGGGAAATCTCACACTAGCATGTTTCTTAAATAAAAATAAAAACACAAAGGACACAAATCATGTGAAGAAAACAAAAACCAAGGTAGACCGATAATTGTTGAAGAAGAAAGATGGGATGCCAACCGGGGCATCCCCAAGCTTAGATGCTTGAGTATCCTTTGAAATATTTACTTGGGGTGCCTTGGGCATCCCCAAGCTTGAACTCTTGCCTCTCTTTATTCTTCTCATATTGATAGCTCCTCGACCTTCGGACACTTCATCCACACAAAACTTTAACAAAAACTTGTGAGATCCGTTAGTGTAATAAAGCAAATCACTACCTTTAAGTACTGTAATGAACTCATTCTTTATTTATATTGGTGTTAAACCTACTGTATTCCAACTTCTCTATGGTTCATACCCCCCGATACTAGCCATAGATTCATCGAAATAAGCAAACAACACACGCAAAACAGAATCTGTAAAAAACAGAACAGTCTGTAGTAATCTGGAAGTTTGGAAAACTTCTATAACTCCTAAAATTATGAAATAAATATGAAAATTTGAAAAATTTGTACAGAAGTAATGTGCAAAAAGTTTCAGACCCATTTGACTTTCCAGTAAAAAACTGTAAATTCACGCACTACAGCCAAAGTTTCTGTTTTTGTTCTGCACATAGTAAACAAGCAATCTAATCATCCTAAAACCAAAGCTTGGCACATTATTTTTATAATACAATGGATATATACAAGGGGATAATTATTTACAGAGAAACTTCCATGAAAAATTCTACATTTTTTCCGTGAGCATGAACACAAGTGCTCAAGGTCGACCCTCACTTCTTCAATGCATAACTTTCCAATCACTTCTCTTTTTGAAAAACTTTTTAGGCAAGAGAGGCAAGTGATTTTTTTTTCATTCTTTTAATTTTTTTGTATGTTTCACCCACAACTAAATATAAACAAAAAGGAAAAACAAAATCTACTTAGTGAAGAAAGCAAACAAGCACACACGAGAATATCAACCCCACGCTATTGCTCCCCGGCAACGGCGCCAGAAAAGAGATTGATAATCCCCAAGTGCAGGGAATCATCGTAGCAATTTACAAAGGTGGAAGTGATAAGTATGGAGTGTTGAACCCACAAGGAGCTAAAGGTAAGATCAATATTCTCTCAAGCCCTATCTGCCACTGATACGACTCTACGTACACCGAGCATTTGCTTCCAACTAGAAACGAGAAATAAAACTATGTTGTGGGTATGAAGAGGATAACTTTGTATGGTATCGGAGAGCTAAAACATAAAAGTAGGTGCTGTTATCATAAAGTTAGAATATATTACTAAATATTATAAATAGCGAGTGTGGAATAATGATGGATCGGTGTGCGGAATTGTCCTAGGCAATTATTAACAAGACCGGTAATCACTATTGCAGTTTCATATGAGGGAGAGGCATAAGCTAACATACTTTCTCTACTTGGATCATATGCACTTATGATTGGAACTCTAGCAAGCATCCGCAACTACTAAAGATCATTAGGTAAAACCCAACCATAGCATTAAAGCATCAAGTCCTCTTTATTCCCATATGCAACAACCCCCTTACTCGGGTTTATTGTTTCAGTCACTCACCAACCCACTATAAGCGAATCATGAACGTATTGCAACACCCTACAGCGGGAATCCCTCACGCTTGCGCGACACGGAGGGCACCATAGGACAACATCAAAGTAAAACATACAACTCATACCAATCTAGATCATCAATCGACCCAAAGACAAAAGATATCTACTCAAAACATCATAGGATGGCAACACATCATTGGATCATAATATGTGGCTTAAAGCACCATGTTCAAGTAGGGATTACAGCGGGGTGCGGGAGAGTGGACCGCGTAAAAGAGATTAGGATGGTGATGTTGATGAAGACGATCACCGCGGCGATGATTCCCCTCCCGATGGCACTCCGGCGCCACCGGAAGAGAGGAGGAGAGGTTTTCCCCCTTATGCTTCCTCCTCCATGGCCTTCCCCCTAGATGGGGAAAGGTTCTCCCTCTGGTCCTTGGCCTCCATGGCGATGATGGCCTCTCCGGGATACTCCTCCATGGCCACCGGTGATGATGGCCCCCTCCGGCAGGGTGCCGGAGAGGGCCTAGATTGAGTTCTCGTGGCTATAGAGGCTTGCGGCGGTGGAACTTCCGATCTAGGTTAATTTTCTGAGGTTTCTGTATTTATAGGAATTTTTGGCGTCGGTCTCACGTCAAGGAGGTGCCCGAGCTATCCACGAGGCAGGCCCACGCGCCCAGGGGGTGGGCAAGCCCCCCACCCTCGTGGGCAGCTCGGGACTCTTCTGGCCCAACTCCGATGCTCCGTGGTCTTCTTTTGGTCCATAAAAAATCATTAAAAATTGGCACGTCAATTGGACTCCGTTTGGTATTCCTTTTCTGCAAAACTCAAAAACAAGGAGAAAACAGAAACTGGCACTGGGCTCTAGGTTAATAGGTTAGTCCCAAAAATCATATAAAATAGCATATAAATGCATATAAAACATCCTAGATGGATAATATAACAGCATGAATACTTCATAAATTATAGATACGTTGGAGACGTATCAGCGGTGCATCAAGGGCATAAGCCTTCTGTGCAGCAGTGAGGACAATCCTCAGACTACGGACCTAGTCCGCATAATTGCTTACAATATCTTTCAACTTAGTCTTTCTCTAGGAACGTATTAAAAACAGGGAGCTGCAGCGCGAGCTATTGATCTACAACATAATTTGCAAAGACAACTTAGACTATGTTCATGATAATTAGTTCAGTTAATCAAATTACTAATGAACTCCCACTTAAATCATCATCCCTCAAGCTGTCTAACTGATACATGTCCAAATCAACTAACCCATGTCCGATCATCACGTGAGATGGGTAGTCATCTATGGTGAACATCTCCATGTTGATCATATCAGCTATATGACTCATGTTTGACCTTTCGGTCTCCTATGTTCCGAGGCCATGTCTGTACATGCTAGACTCGTCAAGTTTAACCCAAGTATTCTGCATGTATAAAACTGGCTTAGACCCGTTGTATGCGAACGTAGAGTCTATCACACCTGATCATCACAAGGTGCTTCAAAATGACGAGCTTTTGCAACGGTGCATACTTAGGGAGAACACAATTTCTTGAAATTAAGTGAAGGGATCATCTTATAATGCTACCGTCGTCCTAAGCAAAATAAGATGCATAAAAAGATAAACATCACATGCAATCAATATGTGACATGATATGACCATTATCATCTCGTGCCTTTGATCTCCATCTCCAAAGCATAGGCATGATCTCCATCGTCACCGGCATAACACCATGATCTCCATCATCGTGTCGTCACGTGGTCACCTCGCCAACTAGTGCTTCTACAACTATTGCTAATGCATAGCGATAAAGTAAAGCAATTACATGATGAATAATAAATTAAAGACAACCCTATGGCTCCTACCTGTTGTCGTACTCATCGAAATGCAAGTCGTGAATCTATTACAAAACATGATCATCACATATATCAACATATATCACATCACGTTTTGGCCATACTACATCACAACATGCCCTGCAAAACAAGTTAGACGTCCTATACTTTGTTGTTGAAAATTTTACATGGCTGCTATGGGCAACCAGTAAGAACCGTTCTTACCTATGTAAAGCCACAACGGTGATAATCAAGTTGCCTTTTAACCTTCTACAAGGACCACCTTTGTTAAATTAGATTCAACTAAAGTAGGAGAGACAGACACCCGCTAGCCACCTTATGCAAAAGAAGTTGCATCTCTATCGGTGGAATCAGTCTCTTGTGCGTGGACAAGTAAGGTTGGCCTGGGCCACATCACCCCACAATACCGCTGAATCCAAATAAGACAAGAGAGTTAAGCAATTTGAGCATCAATGCCCACAACTCTTTGTGTTCTACTCGCGCATATACATCTATGCATAGACCTAGATCTGATGCCACTGTTGGGGAACGAAGCATGAAAATAAAAAAAATTCTACGAACACTCAAGATCTATCTAGGAGAAGAGTAGAAACGATAGGGGAGAGTGTGTCTACGTACCCTCATAGACCGAAAGTGGAGGCATATATAATGCAGTCAATGTACACGTACTCTTCGCGATCCGATCACGATCCAACCGATCTAGTGACAAACGGATGGCACCTCCGAGTTTAGCACACATGCGGCTCGATGACGTCGCCTCCTCCTTGATCCAGCAAGAGAAGGCGGAGAAGTATATGGGATCACAACCATCACGACGGCGTGGTGGTGATAATGGTGGTGGAGTCGGAATACCGGCAGGGCTTCGCTAAGCGAAAAACCATGGACGAGAACTACGCCGGGAGGGAGAGCCAAGGCCAATGTATTGGGGTGCCTTGCTGCGCCCCTCCCCTATATTTATATGTGTGGGAGGGCTGGGAGTCCAGCCCTACTCCTAATAGGAGTTGGCGCCTAGGGGGAGAGGACTTGGACTCAAGTCCAATCCTATTCCTACTAGGACTCCCCTTTTTTTTCCTTCCCAGCCACATGGGCTTTTGAGGACTTGGTGCGCCTAGTCCAATAAGGCCAGGGCGCCTCCCCTCAGCCCATGCCAGCCCTTGGGACGTGATGGACCCACTTGTGGACTTCCGATCCCTCCGGAATCCTCCGGAACCTTGTGGAAGCTTCCCGTTATAATACCGAAAAAACTGCACATTTTTTCGAAACCCAAAATATGACTTCCCATATATAAATCTTTACCTCTCGAAGATTCCGAGACTACTCGTGATGCCCAGGATCTCATCCGAGACTCCGAACAACATTTAGTTACCAATCATCAAATATCCCAGTACTACTCTAGAGTCAACGAACGTTAAGCGTGCGACCCTGCGGGTTCGAGAATCATGTAGTCATGACCGAGACACCTCTCCGGTCAATAACCAACAGTGGGACATGGATGCTCATATTGATTCCTACATATTCCATGAAGATCTTTTATTGGTTGAAACACGATGTCAAGGATTCGGTTAATCTCGTATGCAATTCCCTTTGTCCGGCGATATGTTACTTGCCCAAGATTCGGCCGTCGGTATCTCCATACCTAGTTCAATCTTGTTACCGGCAAGTCTCTTTACTCGTTCGGTAATACAAGATCTCGTGACTAACTCATTATTGCTTGCAAGCTCTTTATGATGTTGTATTACTGAGAGGGCCCAGACATATCTCTCCGTCACACGGAGTGACAAATTCCATTCTCGATCCATGCCAACTCAACAGACACCTTCGGAAATACCTGGTAGCATCTTTATAATCATCCAGTTACGAAGTGACGTTTGATAGCACACAAGGTATTCCTCCAGTATCCGGGAGTTTCATGATCTCATGGTCTTAGGAATACTTGACATGAAGAAAGCTATAGCAATAAACTCAAGTGATACGATCAAATGTTAAGCTTACGGTTGGGTCTTCTCCATCGCATCATTCTCCTAATGATGTGATCCCATTATCAAATGACAACTCATGTCTATGGTTTGGAAACCTTAACCATCTTTGATCAACGAGCTAGTCTAGTAGAGGCTCACTAGGAACACGAAACTTGTTTATGTATCCACACATGTATTTAAGTTTATGGTCAATACAATTCTAGCATGAATAATAAACATTATCATGAATGGGAAATATGATAATAACCATTTTATTATTGCCTCTAGGGCATATTTCCAACATCTATGTGGACTGAAACATGTGATATCGTTAACAAACATGATTAGCCACTCTATATGTATATTGTCATCAACATCAATACATAATTAAGGGCATGATTGCACTTTCAATATCCCATTTTTGGTAGATGATGACAACAACATAGCTTTCAAAATATAAATCAATGAAGACATGAGAGAAAGTTGTTTATATAATTTTGTGTAAGCCCCCCTTAATTAATGTCTGCATAGTTGATTTTATCGTTAAGAAATAAGACATATTAAAGTTTTGCATAAGAGGGTTTTGCTGTGTTTTAACACATATAAAACAAAAGTAGCAATTCTCAATCATTTGAGCCAAGTGAGAAATATGGCAGGAGCATATTAGTGGGATCGACATGGTCCTACAAGATGAGAATGGAAATGTTATTGGTCGTGGGGAGGAAAATACTGAGGAAGGAGGGCAGACGACAAAACCAACTCCGCTTAATAGTAGAGACTCTTGAAGAAGGATTTCCTATCTCGCGCCAAATAGGCGTAGCGACTATATCTACCAGATAGTGAGCTATATCATAAATTCGTCAGAAGGAATTTCC
The DNA here is from genome assembly GCF_018294505.1 of Triticum aestivum. Taxonomy (NCBI): domain Eukaryota; kingdom Viridiplantae; phylum Streptophyta; class Magnoliopsida; order Poales; family Poaceae; genus Triticum; species Triticum aestivum. Next base: position 142,042,613 of record NC_057814.1, read on the forward strand.
GCATTGCGCTTTAACTGGGGCGGCCTGGTTCTTCTCCTCCCTGCCACTCCCGCGGCCTAGGAGCTTCATCGCTGGGGGAGGTTAATGAAGGTTCGGTTTGGTTTTTTTTTCAAGTTTTCCTTGTTCTTCATGGTTTTTTCGGTTTTCTTTGCTTTCCAAAGTTTCCCCTTGTTTCAAGTAGTAGATAATTATCCATGCGTTACAGCGGGCGCATATATATATATTTTAGTGGGTTGACACTAATTATATCTGACAGATGCCTTACACGCATCATGTTCTAGATTTTGATAAGGTTTAATCAGATTTGAGTATCTCCAGAAATGCAAGCAAAGTTTTTATTTACATGAGGTCTTGGTAATATTTGATTTGTTTTGGGAATATTCACAGGGGGGGGAGAAAAGTTTCAATTTACTTATGACTTTGGGAAGGTTTTGATTTGATTGAGTTGATAAATTTTTTGAAAGGTGTCGATTTGGTTTAGATTATTCCAAGTTACTCTATTTATGTCGGCTTTATTTTTGTGCGGCATTGATTGAGAGTACAAAAAATAAACAGAAATCAAGAAGCGAGGGGGTCACAAGGAGGAAAAATAGTGGGAGGAGGAGAGACAACGAAACCAACTCCCTTTAATAGTAGAGACTCTTGAAGAAGGATTTCCTATTTGACGCCAAATAGGTGTCGCGACTATATTTCTGTCATTATTATTATTTTGCTATTTCAACCGTTTTCATTGTTTCTTTATCAGTTTTCATTAGTTTTATCTTTTTTTTCTATGATTTCTTAAGTTTCTTTGTTTTTTTCCCGGTTTTCACTAGGTTTTTTCTTTTTCTTTCATTGGATTTTTTATTTCTTTTCTGGTTTTCTTTGTTTCTTTCTTAGTTTTCACTGTTTTCATTCTTTTACAGTGGTTCTCTTTGTTTGTGTGTGGGTTTTCACCGGTTACTTTTTTGTGCAACAAATGTCTAATTTTTTCAGCACACAATGTACATTTTTAGTATACACGTAAAACATTTTGTTGATAAACCTTGAACTGTTTACAATTACATGATGTACATTTTTTTCTTAAATACAAGTTTCGAACATTGTTTTGAATACATGGTCAACATTTTATGGCAATGAATATTTTTTCACACACAATGCACATTTTTCGTATACACCAGGAACATTTTATATACATGCTTAACCTTTTCTAAATAAAGAATTAACCTTTATTAAATATATTTTTAGACGTTTAATTTTATTTAATGTACATTGTACATTTTTTGTATACATTAGGAACATTGTATGCATGTTTAACAACTCTTAAATACAACTTTTTTTACTATATAGGTTGTAATATCTACTTTTTTCATACACATTGTACATTTGTCGTATACATTGAGAACATTTTTCTATACGTATTTAAAATTTTCTAAAATATATTTTTTATGTATACCTTTTCATACACATTGTATATTCAATGTATACACTTTTGTATACATTTTCATAATCACGTTTAACATTTTCCAAATAATTTGTTAACAATTTTCAAATATATGTTTTGATGTATATTGTTTTTATACATATTGTACACTTTTGCTATACATCTAAAATATATTTGTATTCAGGTTTAACATTATTTCGTATAGATGATTAACAGTTTTTCAAATATATGTTTTGACGTCTACTTTTGCCATATACATCGTACACTTTTCTTATACATTCAAAATATTTTTATAGAACATTTAACTATTTTTTCCAAGGTATAATTAATAAAAAAATACATCCAGGTGGTTTTTGAAATACATATATTTAGAATATTTCGAAGTATAAACAAAGAAAAGCACGAACTTTGTAAAAATGGAAGCAAAAATGAAAGAAAAAACCACGCTAACTAGCTAGACGTGCATGTGAATTTAGGGAGCTAGAGGTGCGTGCGTCTAGCCCAATAAGGATTTGTAAATATGTAGTCACGCACTGGGCCCAGGTCGCGAGAGCTTGAGGTGAGACGTGCGTCAAATTTGCTATAAGCGAGGTATAGACTCGCCCCCAAATAGTGGACCTCTTATTTAGGGCGCATGCGCAGGGTGAAGCGCAAACGGGCAAACCCCGCTCGCACCTCGCGCGCTTTTCGGCTGTCTCATTTGTGAGGTGGGCACGCGCCTGTTTTTTTATTAAGAATTTTATTTTCTTTAGAAAATGTACAGGATTTAAAAAATGAACTTCATTTTCTCTTACAATTTCTGTTTTTCTAATATATAAAACTGTTCACAAAACTAAAAATTCTTGAAGTTTCAAAGTGAATTCGAAAAAATGTTTCTGGATTTCTAAGAATGGTCACAAATTTTAAAATTGTGCCAAATTAGGAAACATGTTCATGGATTTTAAAAATGTTCAAAATTTCAGAAAACATTCTGCGATTCGAAATGAATTGAATTCAAAAAGTATTCATCAATTTAAAATATTTTCCCCAAATTGCAAGCTGTTCATTGATTCAAAAAACATCATGAATCCAAAAATGTTCACTAACTAAAAAAATGTTCATTGATTCAAAAAAATACTCAGGAATTCAAAAACCGTTCTAGAAATCCAAAAAATATTCACGATTTCCAAAAATGTTCATGAATTTCGGAAAATTCTCACGAGTTCGAAACTGTACACCAACTTCACAAACTGTTTGAGAGGTTGAAATAGTTTGCAAATTTCTAAAATGATCACAACTTGAAAATTCTTCACGAATTTTGAAAATGCTCGCATATTTAAAAAACTAATCATGAATTTGAAAATTGTTTTCAATTTTCAGAAAACTTTACAATTTTAAACATAGTTCATTAATTTGAAAATAGTTCAAGATTCAGATAAGTGAATGAATTTGATTTTTTTCATAATTTTCGTTAAATTTCAAGGATTTTTAAACAAATTTACAGATTTGAAGGTGGAAAGCAAACTCGTGCAGACTCGTGTTAGTGCAATTTACACAGTGGAGAAGGTGGCAAGCTGGAGTTTTGTGGGCAATCAAATATGATGCAGAACTTGACCTAAAGTTTGCATGCCCTCACCCATGCTCCACTGGGCAGGCTCTGGGAACGTGAAAAGAGGGCGGGAAATCAAGAACGCCCTAAGCATGCATTTTGAGCCCTATGGATGATCATGGCATGCACCGAAAGGCACTTTTCCTGAAGATGAGATATTCTACACCGCCTCGACACAATTTGATTCAAGAATTATTTACTGGTTTGACCATTGAAAGGAAATTAGGAGGCCTTCTCAACGCATTCCAATTTAGTTTCAAGAGCTCCTATATAGTTCCGAAAGGGCTTGGGCACGCCAAGACCGTTGCTTCTCGGTTTCTGTTGATTTTTTGTACTCTCAAACGATGCCGCACAAAATTTAAACAAACATAAATAGAGTAACTTAGAATAACCTAAACCAAATCGACACTTTCTCAAAATTTTATTAATTCAGTCAAATCAATTTTCCCAAAATTATAACTAAATCGAAGCTTTTGTTGTCTTTCCCTACAAATACCCAAATCAAATTAAATATTATTAAAATCTCAACTAAATCAAAACTTTTCCTGCATTTTCCACCCGTACTCAAATTAAACTGAATCTTATCAAAATCTGAAATATGATGCGTACTGCCAAAACACCTTACATTTAGGAACAAATTGAGTACAACACAAGTTAGTGGTTCGACAACTTGCTTACGCGCCTTGAAAATGGTATATACAAACAAACAGCGTACGTCATCCGTAGCCAAATGCCAGTACGGAGTAACTGCGAGGACGTACCAGTCCATGCGGTACACTGGCGTTAGGACCATGGAGAGATGGATCGCGTGTGCTTTGCGTGACGATTATAACAGCCCAGGCGCTCTCTGCTGTGTTCAGCTGCCGACTTGCTCTGCCTTCATCACGCATTCACGGTACCATTGAGCCGGCCGGCAGATATGGTCAGGGCAGGATCGCTCAGCGCAGGGATAACGGAAGCCATAACGATGCACCCAGAGACTGAGGCGGGAGCAGGGGCTGCGCTCGTACGGCCAAGATTAACAGCGCAGCGCGTACGTGCTTTGGGCTGCTAATGCCACTGCCCACTGGCAGGCGGCAGACGTACCGGCCATCATCCGCTGCAGCGTGCAGCCATGATCGTCGTTGCCGCGTACCGCGAAATGGGCAAGAACCATGCAAAGCTTAGGTTAAACGCAGGCGCGAAGGATACATGTGTTGGCGCGACGGAGCGGAGGAGATCGTGGCCGCACGCGCGGCGGCGATCGGGACGGCAGCGCACGACGGTATCCTGGGTGGGGATGCATGGCTGGTGCACTCCCGGCTGCATGGACACCTGGGATGGTGCGGGGCTGGGGATATGGCTGATGACTCACGACGCGCCCCGACCGGGGCCCTTCGGCCACCTCACGGACAATGCAGAGTCACGTCTCTTTCCTCGACCGTGACGCACAGAAAGGAGTTGAGCGCCTTCTCGGACCTTGTGTGCTAACAATTGAAAGTAACATATGTTCCACACAGGCACACACCATTAATTCATCTTGTGACACCATTAACGTATCTTCCACAGTCCACACAATGTAGACTCATATCCTTTCTTCCTTAATTCATTATTTCACGAATCTCTAAAAATGTTTGGTTTCGTTTCTATGAAATGAAACCGGGGCAGGGGCCCTTTTCTTCTAAAAAAAAGCTCCTCAAAATATTGCGGCACAAACGTTTAAACAACCGCTAACATATAGTAAGAAAAGGTAACGTATGCACCATTGCACGAACATTTAGCTGGTAGCTAAAAACCGTCACTGAATCTGACCTAACATGCGGTTTAGCTTAGAAGAAAAATTTAGCATGGGGCTAGCTAGTGTACTGAAAAGAAAACTCACTAAATCAAATCAGCCGAACCCAATAAAAGCAAGTTGGCAGTGTCCCTTTTCATAATCTCAGCATTCTCGAATCTCCATCGTCAACAACGTGATGAGCGAGGGACGATCATTACTGATCTTGGTGACAACATGGAAATTAAACTAATGGACACTCTTATCTCCCTTTACAAGCTGCTATAATTAGCATGGCACCACACCATTTGGTGTTATGCTTAATTAGGCCTTAAGGATGGATTTTATAAGATTATCTCCCCTGTCCTTACCAAGAGGAAAGGCACAATTCCCAGCCTCATTGTCATCATGGACACTCATTAGGACATACGCTACTAATTAATCTTGGCTCCTTGCACGCACTCTAGGTGCTTTCGTGTTTTTGCCAATTAAACTAAGGGATACTACATCATTAGCTAAGCTGTTGTGCTACCTTCTCTATCATTTGATGCTTTAGTTTGTTAACATTCTAGGTTCTATTTTAGTTAAGTTGTTGTTACGAATTTCATCTCATCTTGCCATGCATGGAAGGACTCTTGTCTGCAAATTGTATTCTTAAAATACTTTTGGGCTCTGATGACTATGAGGTTATGCCATGTCAACTATATCCAACATGTGTAATCACTATTACACTATAGCCTCACGCTCATCCATTTTCCTAAGAATTGAGAGCACCAATTCATCTCTGCACATCTACATATATATACATTTCTTGTGTATATGTTGGTCACTAAGGTAGTAGTTGACTGGGTGTGACAATCATGTTTGTTCAAATTTTGGTATAGGCGTATAGCATTGTTGCAACCAGATTTTTTTAGAGGAGCCAGCAACAATTTTATGCGAGTTACCTTCTAGATGTTGCTTTATGCAAGGTGTTTTGCTGTATGGGTTGGGCCGGGACCGGAAGAGGTACTTGACACTGTACGTCGTGACTATAACTCCTGATTTTTGAATAATACAAGAATTATTCGCAAAATAAAATAAAAAATACGATCCAACCCACCAAGAGCACATACGTACCCTAGCCTAAATAGTTTAGTGTCCAGCTTGCCACCATGCACTAATCTGCCTTCTAGGAGGACTTCATCTCACAACTTGCCCTGCTAATTATTAGGCTTGGTGCCGACAAGAAAGTTTCACAATTATAGTTATGGACCTTCATAACAATAATGCACAGTAGTACTGTATTATTTAGTACCAAACCAAACACTGTTACTGCAGTACTGCTGGAATAACAAAAAGCTTAGAAACTGTAGATTGTGTTTCATCGTCTTTTCCCTTCTTTCCACTCTTTTTCTAAAAGGTGATATGGAATTCAACGTGCCCTTTAAGCCTTTAAAAACTGGTGGCCATCCATCCCCACCCAACGAAAAAAGTAGAATATTGCTGCGTACACACCAATATCCTTGGAGCTAGTCTAGTAACATGCGAATGTTTTCTTTTAGGTGTACATGCAAATCTTGATGGTACTGCATGAGTAAGGATTTTTGCAAACAGCAATCTAGAGCATCTCACCCCAAGTCTAACTATCCATATCTCACGTGTATGCTAGAGATGACCTTGGTTCACATGCTACAACAACGGGGTGAGTACATAGTTCAACATACTCTACTTCCGCGTGTATGTGCGCACTAAAAATATGGGATGAAAAGGAAAGGCTCATCAGTGCTAATTAATCGGAGCGATTAGTTGTTGCATGTCTTGGTACCTGAGACAACCAACAACTTTTGCTTTTATCATTCATGCATGTTAGCCTGCATCCAAGATCCAACCATGCATGCATGCATCCCCAGCTCTCTCTTGTGAATTAGAGTAGGTTTCTGCATATACCAGCGGACTGGAGGAACCAGATCTGCCTTGGTGATATATGTCTGCAACAGAAAGGCATCAATTTTCCTTCTATCTTTAGCTAATAGCTACTGAATCTTATCTCTCTCACACCCATCTGTTCACTGTTAAGGCATCAATAAAATGGTCCATTATAAAAACAGGTCCAACTATTCACTGTTGTAGTGTTGTGGAAGGCCAACAGGTGCCTGTGTTCCTGCGTGTGACACTGTGACAGCGTGAGAGAGAGTGGCCCACAGCAAGATGGTGAGATCGGGGAAACGTGTACCTTGAGATCGACTTGGCATATGGGGCTTGGAGGAAGGGGCCCGGTGATCGTGCCTTGTGTGTCTGTGTCATGCTAGCTGCTTAGTGCTTGGTCTGGAGACATCCTTAAAATGGCTCCAATAAGAAAAAAGAAACATTTGGCCTGTTGGGTTTATCCAAGACTAGGAAACTCCCGGGCCACACCAGCAAATTCCAACCAGATGTTCACCTAAAAGAGAGTGCTTTTATCAAAGCTTCACCAGATCTTAGTTTTCTATGAGCTAAAAAAGATGCTATAGTCCATAGCTACCCCAGAGTTGATGTTTGTATTGTTGGTCTTGGCACAAGCAGAGGCTTTAGTTTCTCCCCCCACCCCCCCGCCACCCCATCTTTGCAGAACGCCCTTCCAATGAGCACCCCCTGAACACTCTCACATCTGTGATGAGCACCCAAAACCCTCGGCACTCTTTCAATTTTTGAGAGCATTGAGAGTTCTTGAGTGAAATGCATCCTAGGTCCTCGAACTATTTCAAAGGTGTGAAGTAGGTCTTCAAACTATGAAAAGTGTCATGTAGCACTAGTGCAGAACCGGGCTATCGCACCGGTTCGTAAGGCCCTTTAGTGCCGGTTTTGTAACCGGCACTAAAGGGTGGGGAGATATAAATAGAATTTGTCGTAGAACTGATCACACACACACACACACACACACACACACACACACACACACACACATATATATATATATAGGACAAATTTTATCTACCACCAGTGGTAGTTACCACCACTTGAGTTTTGTATGTTGTATGTAGTATCTATCAAATTGGAGAGTATGTACATGTAGTATGTAGTATATAAGATTGTTTAGGTACTATATATACTACTTTTTTGGTAGTATATATATCGTATTTTGAGTATGCTCCTTTTTACGTATAAATATATACGTATTTCACAAATATAATAAAAACCATGGGCCAACTTGCAATTTTTTTCATGTAACTCACTTTGAAGTATCTTATATATAATATATGAATATACTTAAAATGATAAAGTAGAATATATACTACCACATGGTAGTATATGAGACATGTGGGGTAACTACCCCAGGTGGTAGGATGTTCTCTCTCTCTCTATATATAGGACGGCTGTTTGGGACACCTAGGTGCCTGGGCACCTTACCTCCTAGCCGTTGGATGTATGGCATTGCCGTTGATCCAAGTACTAGTGGGTAAACCCGTTAATGAGTATATTTGGTAGTAACAAAAATTTATGGTAAGCATGCATGCATGCGTGCATGGCATTTCAATACTAATTGATAGTCATCAATGCGTTAAAGTTTCCAGATTTTAGTGCATGTAACTAAATTATATTTGTACATGTACGTGTGTGGAAAACTAGCAGTCTAAGGTACATAGAAAACGCTTCAAACGTCATGTGTACGTATACATGTACATGTACTAATATTTAAATTGGAATTTATGACAATTTATTTTGATTTTCACAAAGATTTTTGCAAAGATACCAGAGCTATTATAATCCTTGAGTATCATGCGTCAAATACATCTCTATCGATTATGTTGTATAGATATTCATATTTACAGGAATGAAACATATCATCCATCAAGGTATTTAATTTACGAACATGTATCCACCTATTAAAAGGTAGTGTCATTTGTGGGTATATACCAATAAATTTCACTTCGAGGTATATGTACATACTGAGGAATATTTTCGCTATGCATTTTTTTGGGACTTGAGTATGCACCAAATTATATCACTGTTGGTTATTCAAACTTCATTTCATTTAGGATACCCGAGATATATCCATAATCTTTATTAGGTATCATACCTTGGTATGTGTATATTTTCAGTAGAAACAATACCTCGGGTATATGTATATTTTCATTAGGTATAATATTTTCGGTATGTATTTTCATTAGATATAATTGCCCCGGGTATTTGTATATTTTCATTAACAATATCTTGAGTATGCACTTTTTCGCGGGCCTGAGTATGCACTTACAAATATATTGGACTATTTTGTACGTATCTAGTAAAAATTAGAATAAGTCATAGGATATATACTGAACCAAGTACGAGCGTTCAAACTATTTTTAATGTGACTAGTCGAATTTGTTTAAGGAAACAAATTATTCCAGGGAATCAATAGCTTCTAGTTTTTTG
>NC_057814.1:142052036-142059475 GCF_018294505.1 Triticum aestivum
TGTATATGCTAAAGTCAGCGTGCGCGCATTATAACCTAGCCTGCGCTCCGGTCGCCCATCGACCCACCCACTGTACGCGCTAATTAGCCGAAGCGCAGGCTCAACCATAAAATATACCGTAATGAACTTATGACCAGGATCGCTTTCCTCTGGAAAAAATCTGTAGTAACGAGCCACGATCCACGACAAGTTAACATGCCCAATCTCTCACACGCCTACACCCAGTCCAGCATAATTGACGATCGTAAAAAAGCCCAACCCAGCCGTTAATTGCTACAATCCAGTAAATTGGGTTTGCAGAAGTAGTAATGACGTTACCACCTGGTAACTAGACATGCAGAAGTAGTAATGCATTACTATCCTGGTTTTACTAGGTTTACCTCTAGTAATTGGACCTGAAAAAGTAGTAATACATTACTATCCTGGTTTACTAGGTTTACCATTGTCTCCATTATAGCGTAGTAATCCGTTACCACATTCAAGTGTTTTTTCCAACGAAGAGAGCTCTTGTAGTAATGCATCACTATCCTGGTTTTTCTAGATTTACCATCGACACCATCATAGCACATAGTAATCCGTTACTACATGCTAGCAAGGTTTTATGCTTAGGGCTCCAACCAACAATTACTAAGTGCCTCGTAAACAATCCTCGTCCATTACTACTCCCGTTGCTGCCAGTAGAGACGGGATACATTCGATGAAGCATGGTAATAAAATTAATTGTGTTACTTTTTTTTTACAAAGCTCGTTACCCTCAACCCGAATGGCAGTGGAGCGCAGCCTTCTCCCCGCGACCCACGCGCCTAATTAGGAGCGGCCGGAGCGTAGGTTAAGAAAAATGCGCGCTCGCTTAAATAGCGCAGTCGTATATAAATTCATCACCTAGGATGCAAAATAAGTTATTCTTCACCCGAGGTAATCTTGCGATCATTTCATAAATACTAATTACATTTGAAATACAAATAGTTACATTCATATTGATTTACTGCATAAAATTTGGCATAACAAAAAAATATAGGTCAAAAATTGTATTTTATGTACATTTTACACTATGTTTTTACATTTTTTAATTTTACGTAACATAAAATATTTTTTATGACGATTATAGGTTTCTTACGTTCTCTTTTTATGTTTAAAATAAGCCAAAATTTACAAAACGTAAAATTATGGTGCATAGATGTTAAAATAGAGGTGGGTGAAGAATAACTAGTCCTCACCCAGGGTGACGAATAGTCAATCCCTATATATATATATATATATCATCGAATGTCTCGCGCGCAACACCATATTCACATATACACATGTATATATACAATTTCTCCTACAATTTGCAGATCATTATATGGAGGCATTACTGCGGTAGCGGGTAATGGAATTCTCCTTTGGGATCTATGACCTGGTCGAACAGAAATCGCGCTATTTCCTCTTGAAGTGCTCGTACGCGAGCCTCAGGTAGGAGCTGATCCCGCATCTCTTTCATCTTTAAAGAAGAGATCAAAATATACATGTATTATTAGTTGTGTGTATATATATTAGATAATGATGTAAAAATTGTGAATAGTGTTCTGACAAACGTACCCATTGGTTTCTATCAGTTCTGGTCCTTTCGGTAGTCATCATGCGATGTTCTCGCAAACGTAGAATGCACATAAATCAGTCCTCGGCGCCTGCTTGAGGGCCTTTACGAGAATAGAATTCAATCAGATAATAATTAGTCAAGCATGATAATTAATGGTATTGAAACTAGAATTAAAGAGATGGTAGCTAGCTGGTACTAGCTACTTAATTAATTACCTTGGGTCGGATCCATTTCAGCTCTTTTTTCCATGCGCCATCAACCTGTTTGATGAACTTTTGTCAAGCCCTGCCCGCCGGCAAAGAAAATGAATAAAGGAGTTATTAATTAGTTGATATCAGGAAATGACGAACTAAAGAGGCCGACATATAGTTCGATAATGATTGAAATTACCTGTTGACCATTCCCTTCACGATTTCGTAATCAGTATCTTTTTTAAGTAGTGAGTCCAGTACTTGAACTTTTCCCTCGTCAACTTCAATGATTAACAAGATCCAGTGGTAACTGCATGCACACACGTTTGCGTGTATAATTAAGCGGGCATGTGCATAACTCATCAACTACCCTAAACCCTATACACTATATTAACATCTAGCTAGTAAGCAAAAACGGAATTTGTAGTACAAGACAGTGTGACTCGCCTGAAGTTGTAAGGAAGTAGTATTTCTGGAAAGGCATTTAGGTACTTCAAGAACTGTAGCAAGCTCTTCTCTAGGTACGGTCGATCATATTCTTGTGACCATGTCTTTTCATTAATGCTATTTGGGTCAATGAACCCAATGCCATATCGTCCAGCTTTTTTCATTTCAAACATCTTCATTCTGCATAATACCACAGAAGAGAATATAGTGAGGATAATTACAGGTAATGAATAGAACGAGCACTACAGCTAGCTAGAGAATTAAATTAATTACAGAAAGAAACCACTTACAAACAATAGCAACTGACGATAGATTTGTCGAGTGTGTCTTGATTGAATAACTGAAACATTTCTTGAAACTCAATACACAAATCTTTTCATGGTAGTAATAGCCTTTAGGTACATTCACCATGAGGGACTCTCGATCGGTAGTCTTGGCTTCTTTCATGTACCATTCATGCAATTGATACATTCTCGTTGATAGAAGCTTGACCTCCTCAGGCTTCACCATAGGCTAGCCACTGGCATATTTCCGTTTTATGTCCTCCTCTCTAATCGTATCCATGCGCTCGATCTCTAGGAGTTGATAAACAGTGACACCGGCCTCTTCAGCCATCCTTCTATGAGCGTCGGTTATTACCAGCTGATCGGCGCCGGTACTCGCATGTGTTGGTACAATGAGTGGGGGGATCGATTGCACCGGCTGTTCTCCTAGCTAGGGAACATTTTTCCCGCTTTTTTGGCAGCTGCTTGGCTGGAGCTCGAGCTCGACTCATTATTTCGTGCTTGATATCCCTTCCTGATTTGGCACTTATAGTGTGAGTCCCTAGGCTTGGGAGCTGGTGCTTGAGCCATACGAATGAAGTGGTCAACGACATGCTCAGGCACTTTCTCCTTTGGCGGCGGTGGCGGTTTCGGTCCAAAATGGGCCCTCACTTGGGCTTGGCATTCGGCTTCGTTTTCCTCCACAGTCATGTCGTAAGGCCTCTTCGGAAGAGGCACGAGGCTTGGACCAAATTGAAATCGCTTGCCTCCTGTAGCTTTACTTGTACCGCTAGCCACCATAGCTGCGGTGACTCTCTTCCGCTGTTGCTTAGGCGGAGCCCGCTGAGGCGGCAGAGACGGCTGACGTGCCTAACTTGGAGGAGGAGGAGTGGGCTGACGTGTTGCCGGACTTGGAGGAGGAGGAGGAGTAGGCTGACGCGGTGCCGGACTTGGAGGAGGAGGAGTGGCCTGACGCGGTGCCGGACTTGGAGGAGGAGGAGTGGCCTGACGTGTTGGCGGACTTGAAGGAGCAGGACTCTGCTAAGGCGGTGGCTGATGACTTGGAGGAGCGGGAGTCTGCTGACGCGGTGGCGGACTTCGAGGAGGAGTCGGCTGACGCGGTGTCGGTGGCCTTGGAAAGATGATGCAATCCTTTCTCCATAGAATGATATGATGTATGGCCTCTCCCGGTGTGTGCTCGTCGTCACCTCCAAGAATGTCAAGCTCTAGCCCCGAATATTGTGCCACCACTTCATCAACCACGACACGAGCATAGCCAGCTGGAATCGGGTTGCAATGGAAGGTTGCTTCAGGGGGATTTGTATAAGCAACGGCGTCTGCCACCTTCATGGATATGTTCTTCATTTTGAAGTGTAGCTCACAATTAGTGTTATCCATGATGTCATCCACAGGGTATCTATCCAACAGTGCCTCGTCCGGGGCGGAACCCACGCTGCTTCTCGGCATGGATGGGATGGAGCTATCCAATGCTGGATCTGCTAGCCGCTGCCGCTGCTGAGACCCTCTTTCCTGTCTAAGTGAGTCGATTCTGCCGCAGCCGGAATTGGAGTGCCAACTCCGCGTGCGCTGATTCTAGGTCTTGAAGGCGTTCTGCTTCCTGCTTCCTCTGCTCCTCCTCCAGCTTCCTCTTCTTCTCCTCCTCCATCTTCTTTCTCGCACAACTTCTGTAGTCGGCGTGCCAGTCAGCAAACCCCTCATACCACAAAACAAGCCTTTGCCTCGTGTTCTTCCCGGGTGTTCAGGATTTCCTAGGGCACGCGTAAGCTCGTCGTTATCTCTGTTGGGTGTGAACACCCCTGTTCGAGCCTCTTCTATTGCAACAACAAGTAATTTGAGGTCGGCTCCTTTAAGACTTGCCTTCTCCAGAACCTGGCCTGTCTTTGGGTCCAACGTCCCCCATGCGCATAGAACCAAGTCCTGGACCTGGGGGGCCAGCTCAATGTAACTGGAACGACCCCTGCATCCACCATCTGTTGGTCAAACTTATCCCACTTAGGCCGGGCCACCGCGTAGCCACCTGGCCCCAGCTTATGGAAATGCTCCTTTTTTGCGGCATTGATCTTGTTTATTCTCGACCGTTCCTTAGCTAATTCCGATTCCTTGAATTTCACAAAAGCGGGCCAGTGATCTCTTTGCTTCTCCAGTGTTCCCGTGAATTCTGGAGTCTTCTTTCCTCCTTGGACGTACTTGGCCCATATACTTTTCTTGTGGTTGTTGAATGCAACCGCCATCTTCCTAAGAGCAGCTTCCTTGACTTTCTGCACATCTAAATCTGTGGAATGATCTGGTAGGGTGAAATGTGACATGAGAGATTCCCAAAGCAGATCTTTTGCTCTTTGGTCGACAAAAGTAAGATCTGGACGTTCCTTTGCTGGCTTTTTCCATTCTTGAATGGAGATCAGGATTTGGTCCGTCACAAGAACTCCGCACTGACGAATGAACTCGCCCGCATTCTTCTTAGGCTTTCTTGGTTTGCCATTAGGTTTGATGGCATCGATGTTGTACTTTATTCCATCCTTCAACTTTTTGGCCGGGCCTCGTGTCCTGCTGCCTGTAGAAGATTTGCTCGATCCAGAGGGCTGAAAGAAGAAAGATCGATTCGTTAATATATAAACAAATCATTTAAAATATGTGATGATCACCAGATGCTTGCTTATATAAATATACCTCGCTGGTCTTTGTTATTTCAAGATCAACATTTTCTTCGTCATCATAATCATAGTTCTGGACTTCATCTATTCATTCGTCTTCATCAAATATCATACCCTCACCGGTAGGGTTCAGATATTGCGAGCCGTCATCTCCTTCAAACTCATCTGGGCGAGGGGATGAGCGTATGATGTTGAACATGCCCTCCTCTCCTTCTCTGTCGGTATTGTCCATAGCTTTTATTTAACTAATCCAGAAGAAATATAAAACAATTTATTATTCAAATTACAATGCATGCATGCAATCAATAAGGAAAAACTGAATCATAGTACATAATATGCATCATCGAATATAATCTCGAATACATCGTCTCGAATATAATCGAATAATATATATAATCTCGAATAGATCGTCTCGAATATTATCGAATAATATATATAATCTCAAATACATCGTCTCAAATATTATCAAATATTATATATAATCTCAAATACATCGTCTCGAATATTATCAAATATATCACTAGCTAGCTAATATAGATCGAATACTATCGAATAATTAGTTCACTCGCGGTTCCTGAGGCGCGGGCAATGGACACCCAAAGAGAAGGAACCATCACAGGATCATAGCTCAGGTGAGATCCCCGAAGAACCTGCCAGGTATTGGAGAACCTGACGTCCATAGCAGCCATGTAGCAACGGACGTGCTCATCCTCCTCCCTGACACGGCGACGTACCACCTCCGGTAGGGCCGGCTCCCTCCGCACCGAAAGTGGCCCACGCAAACGCCACCAAAGGAGCTCCGGGTCGACGACGGGACCCGGGGCCGGGTTCCTCACCAAGCAACGCGCCCCTGAAGGTAGCACCTCCCAGTGCCAGCCCGGCGGAGCCCAGTCCCAGACATGGCTCCTCTGAAGTAGGATGTCGTCGCGAATGGGTCGACGGCGAGGATGCGGGCCGGGCATCATTGACGTCGAGAACAAGTTCTATATGCAAATGTAACATTTTTTAATGATTGGATTGTGATTTCTTATGTACAAATTCTATGTGCAAATGTAACATAACGAATTCTCTTAACCTTTAAGGGATTTAACAAAATGGCGCCATTCTGGATGTGCAGAAAATGGTTCATATTTTTCCTAATCTCATCTACCCTTCTATATGTCACGTTGTCTAGTGTCAAAGGATTCAAGAAAACCATGACTTCATCATTAGCCGGAAGTAACAGCCGCATAATGGTACGAAGCTCTCCAAAATTGTTTTGGAATGGAGTCCCGGATAGGATAATTCACTTTTTGGTACAAAGTTCAGCAGAGCCTTCCGAATATCGCTATTTGGAAGGCCTTTGCTGAAATTCGTACAAAAAAGCGAATTATTCTATCCGGAGCTCCGTTCCAAAACAATTTTGAAGAGCTTCATAGCATCATACGCCTGTTACTTCCGTCTAATGATGAAGTCATGGATTTCTTCAATACTTTGACAGACAACGTGACATATAGAAGAATATATATATATATATATAGAGAGAGAGATCAGAAAAAAATTGGATCAACTTGTGCACATCCATAATGGGGGCATTCTTGATAAATCTATGTCAAAGTCAAACTTTGACATATGATAAAATATTGTTGCATATGTCAAAATTCAAACTTTGACATATGATCAATTGTTGCATATGTCAAAATTCAAACTTTGACATATGATCAATTGTTGCATATGTAAAATTCAAACTTTGACATATGATCAAATGTTGCATATGTCAAAATTCAAACTTTGACATATGATCAATTAATATATATGATCAAACGTTGCATATGTCAAAATTCAAACTTTGACATATGATATCTAGCTAGCTAATTCATCTAACATTAATATATCTAGCTAATTCATCTAACATTTGACAAAAGTATAAAAAAACTAATTCATCTAAAATTAATATATCTAATTCATCTATAACTAAAAGTATAAAAAACTAATTCATCTAACATTTCTATCTAGCTAATTCATCCGATTCATCTAACATTTGACATTAATCTAACATTTCTATCTAATTCATCTAACATTTGACATTAATATATCTAATTCGATCATCTAATTAACAATTTGACATTAATCTAATTCATCTAGCTAGCTAAAACTTTGACATTAATCTAACATTTATATATATCTAATTCATATAACATTTCTATAACTAAAAGTATAAAAAACTAAAAAATAGAAAACAGGAAATAAGTAAGAAAAATGTGTGTGCGTGTGTGTGCGTGTGCATGTACGTGTGTGTGTGTGTGTA
>NC_057814.1:142059856-142093209 GCF_018294505.1 Triticum aestivum
CGACGACGCGCGACGGGGGCGGCGGCGGGGACGGGGACGGCGAGGGCACGGGACGGGGGCGGCATACGGGGCGGCGGCTGTGTCGAAGCAGAGGAGAGGAAGTGGGAGATGAAACTGCAAAATTTTAAAGTGTTGTTTATATAGGATGGACCTTTAGTACCGGCTGGAGCCACCAACCGGTACTAAAGGCCTATTTTGGCCAGGCCAATCGGCGGGAAGTGCACTCCCTTTAGTACCGGGTCGTGGCTCCAATCAGTACTAAAGGGGGGGTGCTGCCACGACCGGTACTAAAGGGGGTGCGCTGCCACCCGCGGTGCACAAAGTTTAGTCCCACCTCGCCGAGCGAAGAGCAGCCGCACTAGTTTATAAACCCAACCGTGGTTGCTCCTTCGAGCTCCTCTCCAAAGCAGGCTTCTGAGCCTAAATTTCTGCGCTGCCCTGTGGTCCTACTGGGCCTGCATCCTGGCCCAACTACAGGTTGGGTTTCTAGTCGTATGCAGGCCGCTATGGCCCAGTAGGCGGGTTTTTTTTTTCTTTTCTGCTGTATTTATTTTCTTTTATTTATTTGTGAGTTGTGTTTTTGCTGTATTTAGAGTTTCTTTCTGAATATTTTTGATTTAGGTACAAAAAATTACAAACTTTCTGTTTGTGCTGGTAGTTTTCAAATTTGAATAGTTTAAATTTGAATTATTTGAAATTTGTGTGAATCACTAGTTTGTGAATAACTTTACTTTAAAAATATTTTTTCAGTGATTCTTTTTTCTTATGTTTAATATTAGTGTGTTTTATCATTATATTCAACTTGGTATTACGAAGGTTATTTAAAAAATGAAATGCCTTTGTAACAGATGAGTTTTCGTCCGAAACCCTAATACTTTAAAAGAGATTATCCATTTTGTACATGAAGTGCATCCAGTTTTTGCCGTAACCCTCTCTACTTTTTTGCACATGCTATGTGGGTGAACTGATGATACCAAGCCAACTTTCAACCTTTTCAGAGTTCATTTGTACTGCTTTTCAATTTCAGGGTCATTTAGCTAAAAAAAATTCAGTAAATGCATGAAAATAGCAAATGATGTCAGAAAGGGTTGAAAGTTGATGATGTTGCTTTGAATGGTGCATACTGAACGCACAAAAAGTCTGGAGTTGAAATAAGTTAAAAAAATGAAATGCCTTTGTAATAGATGAGTTTTTGTCCGAAGCCCTGATACTTCGAAAGAGATTGTCCATTTTGTACACGAAGTGCATCAAGTTTTTGCCGTAACCCTCTCAACTTTTTTGCGCATGCTAAGTGGGTGAAATAATGATACCATGCCAACTTTCAACCTTTTCAGAGTTCATTTGTAGTGCTTTTAAATTTCAGGGTCATTTAGCTCAAAAAATCAGTAAATGCATGAAAAATAGCAAATGATGTCAGAAAGGGTTGAAAGTTGATGACGTGTCTTTGGATGGTGCATACTGAACACACAAAAAGTCTGGAGTTGAAATAAGTTAAAAAATGAAATGCCTTTTGTCACGACCGGTTTTTCAATAAAATAATTATTGAGAAACAAATCCCTGTTACGGACCAGCAAGGAAGAATTCCTTCTCACTGATAGACAATACATTGGTCACAGAAGAAAAATACCAGGAGTACTAAATATAATACAAAGTTGAGCAGAGACTGCCCAACAATTTATTACATGCACGCCGATAAAACAATACGGCGGATAGGGTGGCAAACTTCTAACTCACGATAATAACGGTGGCAGAATTATCACTGCAAAGCGGGTGACATGATTCCAGAATACTACAACTCTTCGAGCGTCGGAGTGAGGCTCGAGAAGACTTATTGCGGGTGGCGGAAGCGTAAACGATACAAGTGACCAATATCCGGGATCGCGCAGGACTGACTGGGACTCCTCTAGGCGTCGGACGCGCTATCAAACTCTTCATCCAAGAGATCGCCTTCGTCAACATCTGGCCAAATCAACAAGCCAGGTGAGTACTATGAAAGTACTCGCAAGACAGTTTGGCCATAAGGTATAACAAATGCAAACATGAAGCACATGAATAAGTTAACCAGTGCGATCAGACACAGAGAAAATAAATACTGGGTGCCAAGCGAGGGTCTGAATGACGCCTCGAGCGGAAACTGCCGAATAGTAATACTGGTGCCAAACGAGTGTCTGAAAGACTCCTCGAGCGGAAAATGCGGAATAATAATACAGGTGCCAAACGAGTGTCTGAAAGACTCCTCGAGCGGAAAATGCGGAATAATAATACAGGTGCCAAACGAGTGTCTGAAAGACTCCTCGAGCGGAAAATGCGGAATAATAATACTGGTGCCAAACGAGTGTCTGAAAGACTCCTCGAGCGGAAAAATGCGGAATAACAATGCCGCAGTCGGGCGTCGGGGCGACACCACATAAAGGGCTTATAACAGAAAATAAAGACAGTACATGCCACAGTCGGACGTCTGAGCGACATCGCATAAAGGGCTTATATTTAAAGTGAGAAACGAGTACATGCCACAGTCGGACGTCTGCGCGACGTCACATAAAGGGCTTATATTTAAAGTGAGAAACGAGTACACGCCACAGTCGGACGTCTGCGCGACGTCACATAAAGGGCTTATATTGCAACACAACAATACAATAATTCGGGAATATAACTTATCACAAGCACGAGACAAATATAACGTTAGTCCATCCACAGGAATATCAATGAAATTGAATTTACCACTTGAGCTTGTTCACCGGGGGCAAGATTTTCACACGGATAGATTTGGATGTAAAGTCTACATTACTGATCATGGATACGATGATTTGGAAAGAATTGACTCTGCAGAGTTTGTACTTAACCATAGCCAACGGATTTCAGTAGTCACGGGGACTAGTTCCGTCTACGGTGTTCTGGAAGGAACACGTCTAACCAGTACACACCCAATTTAACCATCCGAAGCCAGGGATCACCCTCGGCAACATTCAGGAAAAACCCTGAGTCGGGGAGGCTACAACCTCGCGTAGCATGGGATCAAATTTCTATACGCGCGCTATAAGGGGGTGCCCCCCCCCCTCGGTCCCAACCGGAAACACCCATGCCCCCTGACCGAATGACTGGCTTTAATCCTGGGCCAAGGTACCATCATCCCGGCCTCTCTGTTTGGTGTGTACACGGAAAGAGGTTACCAACTTACTAAACCGTATCCTGGCAATGAGACATGTGGTAGCACGGAAAGGGGAAGGGACGATAACACGGCTCCAACCATGTCAACGTCGGAAAAGTCGGATGACACAAGGCTGGCATGCTACAACAGTACCATCTTGCTGCCCTTCATGTCACCACATGATTAGGCCACCTCTCATCAGAGGTCATCGCAACTTTGGAACATGCGGGAAAAGATCGATAACGTGGCTCCAACCACGTTAACGTCGAAGAAAGTCGGATGACGCAAGGCTGGCATGCTACAACAGTACCACCTTGCTGCCCTTCATGTCACTACATGATTAGGCCACCTCTCATAAGAGGTCATCGCAACTTCGGAACAACCGGGTCGTTGCCTTACAAGCAACGAGGTACTTATCGACACTCACATGCCACGCACAAACTTTCACATGAACATGCAAAACATCTGCCATATCAAATGTTCAAACATGCTTGCCTGGTTCGGAGAAGTCGGAGTCTAGCTCGGCGAAGTTCGCGGCTCCGTCCCCTCTCCCGGAACCTACGGCAATCACGAAACGGGGGTACTAACGTGAAAACGAACACATGCACAGAAACTTTGCCAAATATTTTTCAAATAAATCCCATAAAAAACTAGACAAAATTTGGAGAGTGACAGAAAAAGAATCACTCAAAAATACCTTTTCATTAAAAAGTTATAAAGGTTTCTGTCCAGGGACCTTTCTGTAATGAAACAGAAAAGTTCCAGGGTTTTAACTGAGAAAACAGAAAACGCTTCGGCTGGGAATGCGCAAGCGCAAGGAGAAAACGTATTTTGCCCGAAGGCGCCAACAGAAAACGGTTCGGGGAAAATAAAATAGAGGCTGACACGCGGGGCCCGCATGTCAGGTTTGAAAAGGCTCGCCGGCGCCCGAAGACGGCGATGGACGCCGGCGTCGAACCACGGCGAGTTAGGCGAAACGGAGGGTACCAAGAGCTTCAGTGTCTTCTTCCGCGTCGGTGGGTGGTGGACTCGTCCAACGGGGAGCACCACGTCGACGGCGACACTATCTCTGGCGGACGGCGGTTCGGGTGAGGTTGGGGAACTCCGGTGGAGGGCTGCAAAGTACGAATTGAGGCGCGGGCGGGTGATGCAAGGAGAAGCTACTGGCAAGAGAATGGGGGCTGCGGAGCACACACGGGGGCGAATCGGGCTGGATCCCGTGGCGGATCGCGGCGGCCGGAGTCGAGGAAGGAGACCTCCTCGGGGCTCTTCCAGTGGCTAGGCGTGCTCTAGGGGAAGTGTAGGGCTGGTGGGTGCTCGAGTTGAAGCTCGGGGCCCCTATTTATAGGCAGATCGACGGGGTGGCCGTGAACGGAGAATCTCCGGCGAGCGATTACGGCGGAGCAGTGGGTTGGCAGGGGGTTTGAGCGGGGTCGAGCAGCATCAGTGGATGTTACTGGACTCGTTTTGCAGCTAAACGGAGCTGGCCCTGGCGTAATGGCGTCTGCCCATGGTGAGGTGACCGCACGGGCTCAACAGCGGCAGAGAGAGCGCTCCGCGCCCTGCGGTTCACGACGAGAGCGGCAGCGCATTCGGGGGAGTGGACGGCCACGCGGCGGGCTCCGGTGGTTTGGGCGGCGCTGGGTGGAGTCGGCGGCGCCGTGTCTCCCGCTGGCGTCCGCAAAGCTGCCGCCGGCGTCGGTCACGGGGTGGCGCACCTTCTGCTGCTCGTCGCCGACGCCCGCAAGATGCCAGGCACTTGTGCGGTGCAGGAACGAGAGGGCGAGGACGAGGAGCAAGGCGACGCGAGGGTACTGGCGAGATCGACGCCCGTTTCTGAAGAAAACGACAGCAGCCACTGCAGTGTTGTCTAAACTTAACTGAAACTTGACATGACCATGCACTGCAGGTGTTCGACAGTAGGTTTTGGTAAAGAGATAAATTTTTCTGGAGCTGTAACTTGGTGAGATGATCACTCAAAGCACCCAGGGGCTGCATGAATTTACTTGGAATTTTTGGAGAAAGTTTTGAATGAATTTCACCAAATTTGCCAAATCTGGTCCAAACTTGCAGCTGATGTAGTTTGAAATTTTTGAACTGGAGACCAGTGGATCTTCATGGTTCCAGGTTGAGGGTTCAAAGGACTAGGAGGGGAAAAAGGTTTGGTGGCAAAAATCAAAACAGAAAAAGGAGTTCCTTTGTAAATCTCCAAGTGCTATAAGAGAAGACAGAAATTTATTTGAATAGAATTTGAATGGAAATGATCACATGAGGAGGTTCAACTTGCTGGATTTGATGCAAATCATGATCCAGAGGTGAGGGAAGGGTTAGGAGAGAGGATTTGCACTTATGCCATGGCAAGAAGGAATAGTTGAAAGTGGCAAGGTACTTTCCAAAAGCCATAGTGCAATCTCAAAAAGGATTTTCAAAGGTTATTCTCTCAAATGAAAAACATTTTGTCTTGAGCCCAAATGAAGAGCAAAAACTCCTCAGGTCAAAGGCAGGTCTTGAGTGAATTCAAATAAAATTTTTGCCATAAAGAAAAATATTTGAGAGTGAGAGTTCTCTTGAAAAAAATCTTTTTTTTTAAAAAATCACTCCCTTCAAGTCAAATAAAATCTTTTGAAAAATCCAAATAAAAACTTGGGTGTCACAACACCTACCCCCTTAGGAAAAATCTCGTCCTCGAGATTTCTGCTGATCCTCAAATAGATATGGATACTCTGCTCGGAGGAAATCTTCCCTCTCCCATGTGGCTTCATCCTCGGTGTGGTTGCTCCACTGGACCCTGAAACACTTTGTCGTTTTCTGACGGGTCCTCCGTTCAGACTCTTCTAAAATCTTTACTGGCCTTTCTCTGTAGGTGAGATCTGGTTGCATATCAATTTCCTCATGAGGTACATATTTCTCCGGGTTACTCACACATTTCCTCAACTGCGAGACGTGGAATACGTCATGGACGTCTGATAGCTCCTTGGGTAGGTCTAGTTGGTAGGTTACTGTGCCTCTTCGTGCCTTTACACAAAATGGTCCAATAAATCTTGGGGCTAGTTTCCCCTTTATTTTGAACCGTTGCAGACCCCTCATAGGAGATACTCGGAGGTATACGGAATCACCAGGTTCAAAGCTGACCTCACGATGCTTCTGATCATAGTAGCTCTTTTGTCGGCTCTGTGCTGTCTTGAGTCTGTCCCTGATTTGTTTTACTTTTTCCTCGGCCTCCTTAAGCATATCTGGGCCGAAGATACGGCTGTCACCTGTTTCTGACCAATTCAATGGGGTACGACACCTCCGTCCGTACAATGCTTCAAAGGGTGCCATTTGCAAGCTGGCTTGGTAACTGTTGTTGTACGCAAATTCGGCATAGGGCAAACTCTCTTCCCAACTGGATCCATAGGTGAGCACACAGGCTTTTAGCATATCCTCTAGGATTTGGTTTATACGTTCTGTTTGTTCATCTGTCTGAGGGTGGTATGCTGTACTGAAAGCTAGTTGCGTGCCCAGAGCTTGTTGTAGGTGATCCCAAAATTTGGAGACGAATTGGGTGCCTCGGTCTGATATTATAGTCTTTGGGACTCCGTGCAAGCAAACTATACGGGAGAGATAGAGTTTTGCCAGTCTTTGTGTGGAGTAGGTAGTCTTCACGGGAATGAAGTGAGCAACCTTGGTTAGTCGGTCTGTGATGACCCAGATGGCGTCATTCCCACGCTGTGATCGGGGTAATCCGACGATGAAGTCCATTCCGATTTCATCCCATTTCCACTCCGGTATCCTGTTAGGCTGGAGTAGCCCTGCTGGCTTTTGGTGCTCGGCCTTGATGCGCTGACATGAATCGCAACAAGCAACGAATGTGGCTATATCTCTTTTCATACCGTGCCACCAAAATCTTTCCTGAATGTCCTTGTACATTTTGGTTCCTCCAGGATGGATCGAGTATGGAGCGGTGTGGCTTTCCGTCAAGATTTGTTGCTTGAGTTCCTCAATGTTAGGTACGCAAAGTCTGTTTCGGTACCACAATGTTCCTTCACCGTCTGTGACGAACTCTGAAGTCTTACTAGTATTCATTTTCTTCTTTATGCCTTCGATGCTGGGATGTCCCTGTTGGGCCTTCTTAATTCGTTCCATCAAGGTGGGTTGTATTTCCAGGTTTGATACGGTGCCCTCGGAGACTAACATCATGTTGAGCCGAGTGAACTCTCGCTGAAACTCAGGCCTCAAGTTTTGCTGACCGTCACTGTCTGGGCTGGGGTTTCGATTAAGGGCATCGGCCACTACATTTGCTTTTCCTGGGTGGTAGTGAATACCGACGTCATAGTCCTTGACCAGTTCCAGCCAGCGTCGTTGGCGTAAATTCAGCTCTGGCTGTGTGAAGATATATTTGAGGCTCTTATGGTCCGTATATATTTCACAACGATTTCCCAACAGAAAGTGCCTCCACTCCTTGAGTGCATGTATGACCGCTGCTAGCTCCAAGTCATGTGTTGGGTAATTTTCCTCATGCTTTCGCAGTTGTCTGGAGGCATATGCGACAACTTTGCCATCTTGCATTAGCACACATCCGAGACCTTTTCGGGACGCGTCACAATATACTTCAAAACTCTTGTGTATGTCTGGCACAGTTAAGACTAGTGCGGTTGTCAGCTTTTTCTTGAGTTCTTGGAAGCTCTGCTCACATGCTTCCGTCCATACGAATTTCTTGTCTTTCTTGAGTAGTTGGGTCATAGGCTTTGCCACAGTGGAGAATCCTTCAATAAATCTCCTGTAATATCCGGCCATTCCTAGGAAACTCCGCACATCTGTAACATTCGCGGGTGGCTTCCAGTCCAGTATGGCCTTGACTTTTTCTGGGTCTACGGCTACGCCTTCTTGGTTCAGTATATGGCCTAAGAAACCAACTTGTCTTAGCCAAAATTCGCATTTGCTAAACTTGGCGTACAACTGATGCTTCCTCAATTCTCCCAAAACCATTCTGAGGTGCTCAGCATGCTCTTCGGGTGTCCTTGAGTAAACCAGAATATCGTCAATGAATACCACCACAAATTTGTCCATGAATTTCATGAATACTTTGTTCATGAGGTGGACGAAATATGCGGGGGCGTTCGTTAGTCCAAAAGGCATCACCGTAAACTCGTATAACCCATATCTGGAAGTGAAATCTATCTTGGGAATATCTTCCATTCGTACCTTCAGTTGATGGTATCCTGATCTCAAATCAATCTTTGAAAATACTTTAGCTTGTGCGAGCTGGTCAAACAAATCATTGATCCGTGGCATCGGATATTTGTTTTTGATGGTGACCATATTGAGGGCTCGATAGTCTATGCACAGCCTTAAAGTCCCATCCTTCTTCTTGGCGAACAATACGGGCGAACCCCATGGTGAGGAGCTGGCTCGTATAAACCCCTTGTCCAGTAATTCCTTTATCTGCTTCTTCAACTCCACCAATTCTGAGGGTGCCATTCTATACGGCTTCTTATAAATGGGAGCGGTGCCAGGTGCTAATTCAATGCTGAATTCGATCTCTCGGCCTGGTGGCATACCTGGTAGTTCTTCCGGGAACACATCAGGGAACTCGCATACCACTGGAACTTTTCTCAATTCTGCGATGTCC
Organism: Triticum aestivum; assembly: GCF_018294505.1. NCBI lineage: Eukaryota > Viridiplantae > Streptophyta > Magnoliopsida > Poales > Poaceae > Triticum > Triticum aestivum. Next base: position 142,068,616 of record NC_057814.1, read on the forward strand.
ATCTTGTTCAGTTTTGGTTTCTGTGATCGTGGCCTTTCTTGAGCGGAAACTCTTATTGTCTTGCCGTGATGGTGAGTGAGAATCACTGTCCGATTGAAACAGTCGATGAATCCTTTGTTGGTGGTCAACCAGTCCATTCCTAAAATGACATCCAGTCCTTTACTTTCCAACACGATGAGATTCGCGTGGAATGGTAGTCCTTCGAACTCAATGACCACTCCTTGGCAGTAACCCTGAGCAATTTGCTTATTTTCGGGGGACTTGATGATCATAGATTTTTCCAAGGGGAGTATCGGAAAACCATGTTGCGAAACAAAACTTTTCGAAACGAACGAATGGGAAGCTCCAGAATCAAACAAAACCGTGGCAGGTACTGTGTTGAGAGGGAACGTACCGAGCACGATGTCTGGGGCATTCTGCGCTTCTTCCCTGGTCACATGGTTCAAGTGACCCTTCCTGTGGTTGTTGTTGGGATTGAAGTTGTTGCGCTTGGGGGCGGGATTGTTTCCACCATTGTTCGGCTTGGGTGCCGAGTCTCTTGGCTTCGGGCACTGTTTAGCATAATGCCCTTGTTGACCACAAGCATAGCAGGTGACCCCTGGACGGTATGTGAACTCCTTGTCTCTGGCATGAAATTGTCCGACGGGTCTTGGCTCAGTAGTCGTGGATCTCCTCGTGTCTGTCCTTGGGACTTCAGTCTTGCCTCGGTTGCTGCGGGCAAGAGTCGTCTTGTCCCTCTTCCGCTTGCGGATATCTTCCAGACTACGACGCTCATTCTCCAGGGTGATGGCCTTGTCCACCAGCGTCTTAAAATCCGGAAAGGTGTGTACAATCAGTTGGCATCTTAATGCTGGTGCCAGGCCGTCCAGGAATTTTTCCATCTTCTTGTTTTCTGTCATGTGCTCGTCGTAGGCATAACGAGACAGCTGGGTGAACTGACCATTGTATTCTGTGACGGTCATGCCTCTTTGCTTCAGGTCATCAAACTCTCTCTTCTTGATCTTTAGGATGCTTTTGGGAATGTGCGCCCCACGGAAGCCTTCCTTGAATTCTTCCCAGGTGATGTTGTGTTCCCTGGGGTGCATGTGTAGGAAGTTTTCCCACCATGCTGCGGCTGCTCCAGTAAGGTAGTGTGGTGCATAAAGCACCTTCTCATGATCTGAGCATTGAGCGATAATCAGTTTCCTTTCAATCTCGCGAAGCCAATCATCGGCTTCCAGTGGCCTGTCGATGTGAGCAAAAGTTGAGGGGCGAGTCTTCTGTAACTCAGATAACTTGGAATGTGGTTGATAGGGTTCACGGTGGTTTCCCATATTGATGACATGGTTCATCATCTCCTGGTGCTGTTGCTGGCTTTGCTCGAAGAGACGGCATACTTGAGATAGTGCCGCTTCGCTGTCTTGTTGGCTGGACTGACCCTGAGTGAAATTGTTGCTGGTCTGTGTCCCGTAAACCTCTTCTGGCTGATTGGGCATAGAGCGAGTCCAAGGGCAAGACATTTTTCCAGTCTGGGGTATCATTTGCAAAACCCATGAGAAAAACCGTGTAGCGCAGGAAAACCCTTGCAAAGGCAATAATCAAAAGGGCTTCAAGGTTTTCAAGAAACACAAATGATTTTCACGGAGAAGAAGTGCTTAACACAAATCTTACATGCGAAAGCAAACACAAGATACAGCACTCAGGTTGTGCGTACACAATCCTGACATGTTATTAAAAACTAGCGTACTACTCCGGAAGGCAGCAAACACACCAACACAAACTAGCGTACAGATAAGAACAACACATCATACAAGCAGGCATAACACGCGGCTACTCGGTGCTCTCAGTCGGAGATGGTGAAGATCTCCTTCCCCTTGCCGATGGCAAGGCTCAGCGGTCCAGGAGAATCAACCTCCTCCTCTCTAGCTGGTTCCTGGCGTGCGACGCTGCGCTGCGGTGATGGTGCGGGGGCGACTGGTGGTGGAGCGCGTGCGGCAGGCGGTGCGGCTCTGACTGGAGTAGGAGCGATGACTCGGTCGAACTCCTCAGTGGTAGGCAGGCGGCGAGCAGTGGCCAAAACGGCCGGTGCATACGAGGCTGAAGACGAGACGAATGTCAGAGGCGGCGCCGTGTGGAGAAGCTCCTTCCTGCTGGCAGGACCGCCCCGGACTAAGTCCATGCGGGCAGCCACAAGATCATCTACGAGGTTGTCGAAAGACTCCTCCAGAGCCTTGAGATACTCCACAACCATCTCGATGGCTTCATCTCGCTCTCCCCGATGGCAGCGAACGCATAGTGGATGGTGTAAGGCACATGGCATGGGAGGTAGCGGTAGCGACGAGTCTTCATCGTAGGAAGGATGTCCCGAAGGCGAGCTATTGCCTCATGGGCAGCCATCTGCATGGCATGCCTCTCCGTAGGCATGACCCTTCCCGTAAAACAGAAATGGCGAGCAGCAGATCGTCGTCCCCTGAATTGCACCACAGCCTGGTGCATAGACACGTCGTCACTGAGCTTGTGCTGATAGAGTGTGAACTCCGGGCGAGCTGCTGGCCCGATCGCGAGCTTGGTGATGGAGACGAGGAGCTAGACAAACCACTCGGGCACGTTGGTGAACACTCGATTCTCACAGCCGCTGCCAGCCATCTACAAAAGTAGGCAAAAATTCTGAGTAGTCATGTCATAAATTTTATGATGACCAACAGAAAATAGCTACAATTGCAAAATGCTGAAGAAGCACTAAAGACGCTAATAACCGATTAGCGATCGCACCTAGTGGCTTCCTACAGTCAGCCTGGCTCTGATACCAAGCTTGTCACGACCGGTTTTTCAATAAAATAATTATTGAGAAACCAATCCCTGTTACGGACCAGCGAGGAAGAATTCCTTCTCACTGATAGACAATACATTGGTCACAGAAGAAAAATACCAGGAGTACTAAATATAATACAAAGTTGAGCAGAGACTGCCCAACAATTTATTACATGCACGCTGATAAAACAATACGGCGGAAAGGGTGGCAAACTTCTAACTCACGATAATAACGGTGGCGGAATTATCACTGCAAAGCGGGTGACATGATTCCAGAATACTACAACTCTTCGAGCGTCGGAGTGAGGCTCGAGAAGACTTATTGCGGGTGGCGGAAGCGTAAACGATACAAGTGACCAATATCCGGGATCGCGCAGGACTGACTGGGACTCCTCTAGGCGTCGGACGCGCTATCAAACTCTTCATCCAAGAGATCGCCTTCGTCAACATCTGGCCAAATCAACAAGCCAGGTGAGTACTATGAAAGTACTCGCAAGACAGTTCGGACATAAGGTATAACAAATGCAAACATGAAGCACATGAATAAGTTAACCAGTGCGATCAGACACAGAGAAAATAAATACTGGGTGCCAAGCGAGGGTCTGAATGACGCCTCGAGCGGAAACTGCCGAATAGTAATACTGGTGCCAAACGAGTGTCTGAAAGACTCCTCGAGCGGAAAATGCGGAATAATAATACAGGTGCCAAACGAGTGTCTGAAAGACTCCTCGAGCGGAAAATGCAGAATAATAATACAGGTGCCAAACGAGTGTCTGAAAGACTCCTCGAGCGGAAAATGCGGAATAATAATACTGGTGCCAAACGAGTGTCTGAAAGACTCCTCGAGCGGAAAAATGCGGAATAACAATGCCGCAGTCGGGCGTCGGGGCGACACCACATAAAGGGCTTATAACAGAAAATAAAGACAGTACATGCCACAGTCGGACGTCTGAGCGACATCGCATAAAGGGCTCATATTTAAAGTGAGAAACGAGTACACGCCACAGTCGGACGTCTGCGCGACGTCACATAAAGGGCTTATATTTAAAGTGAGAAACGAGTACACGCCACAGTCGGACGTCTGCGCGACGTCACATAAAGGGCTTATATTGCAACACAACAATACAATAATTCGGGAATATAACTTATCACAAGCACGAGACAAATATAACGTTAGTCCATCCACAGGAATAACAATGAAATTGAATTTACCACTTGAGCTTGTTCACCGGGGGCAAGATTTTCACACGGATAGATTTGGATGTAAAGTCTACATTACTGATCATGGATACGATGATTTGGAAAGAATTGACTCTGCAGAGTTTGTACTTAACCACAGCCAACGGATTTCAGTAGTCACGGGGACTAGTTCCGTCTACGGTGTTCTGGAAGGAACACGTCTAACCAGTACACACCCAATTTAACCATCCGAAGCCAGGGATCACCCTCGGCAACATTCAGGAAAAACCCTGAGTCGGGGAGGCTACAACCTCGCGTAGCATGGGATCAAATTTCTATACGCGCGCTATAAGGGGGTGCCCCCCCTCTCGGTCCCAACCGGAAACACCCATGCCCCCTGACCGAATGACTGGCTTTAATCCTGGGCCAAGGTACCATCATCCCGGCCTCTCTGTTTGGTGTGTACACGGAAAGAGGTTACCAACTTACTAAACCGTATCCTGGCAATGAGACATGTGGTAGCACGGAAAGGGGAAGGGACGGTAACACGGCTCCAACCATGTCAACGTCGGAAAAGTCGGATGACACAAGGCTGGCATGCTACAACAGTACCATCTTGCTGCCCTTCATGTCACCACATGATTAGGCCACCTCTCATCAGAGGTCATCGCAACTTTGGAACATGCGGGAAAAGATCGATAACGTGGCTCCAACCACGTTAACGTCGAAGAAAGTCGGATGACGCAAGGCTGGCATGCTACAACAGTACCACCTTGCTGCCCTTCATGTCACTACATGATTAGGCCACCTCTCATCAGAGGTCATCGCAACTTCGGAACAACCGGGTCGTTGCCTTACAAGCAACGAGGTACTTATCGACACTCACATGCCACGCACAAACTTTCACATGAACATGCAAAACATCTGCCATATCAAATGTTCAAACATGCTTGCCTGGTTCAGAGAAGTCGGAGTCTAGCTCGGCGAAGTTCGCGGCTCCGTCCCCTCTCCCGGAACCTACGGCAATCACGAAACGGGGGTACTAACGTGAAAACCAACACATGCACAGAAACTTTGCCAAATATTTTTCAAATAAATCCCATAAAAAACTAGACAAAATTTGGAGAGTGATAGAAAAAGAATCACTCAAAAATACCTTTTCATTAAAAAGTTATAAAGGTTTCTGTCCAGGGACCTTTCTGTAATGAAACAGAAAAGTTCCAGGGTTTTAACTGAGAAAATAGAAAAGGCTTCGGCTGGGAATGCGCAAGCGCAAGGAGAAAACGTATTTTGCCCGAAGGCGCCAACAGAAAACGGTTCGGGGAAAATAAAACAGAGGCTGACACGCGGGGCCCGCATGTCAGGTTTGAAAAGGCTCGCCGGCGCCCGAAGACGGCGATGGACGCCGGCGTCGAACCACGGCGAGTTAGGCGAAACGGAGGGTACCAAGAGCTTCAGTGTCTTCTTCCGCGTCGGTGGGTGGTGGACTCGTCCAACGGGGAGCACCACGTCGACGGCGACACTATCTCTGGCGGACGGCGGTTCGGGTGAGGTTGGGGAACTCCGGTGGAGGGCTGCAAAGTACGAATTGAGGCGCGGGTCAGAACGGGTGATGCAAGGAGAAGCTACTGGCAAGAGAATGGGGGCTGCGGAGCACACACGGGGGCGAATCGGGCTGGATCCCGTGGCGGATCGCGGCGGCCGGAGTCGAGGAAGGAGACCTCCTCGGGGCTCTTCCGGTGGCTAGGCGTTCTCTAGGGGAAGTGTAGGGCTGGTGGGTGCTCGAGTTGAAGCTCGGGGCCCCTATTTATAGGCAGATCGACGGGGTGGCCGTGAACGGAGAATCTCCGGCGAGCGATTACGGCGGAGCAGTGGGTTGGCAGGGGGTTTGAGCGGGGTCGAGCAGCATCAGTGGATGTTACTGGACTCGTTTTGCAGCTAAATGGAGCCGGCCCTGGCGTAATGGCGTCTGCCCATGGTGAGGTGACCGCACGGGCTCAACGGCGGCAGAGAGCGCGCTCCGCGCCCTGCGGTTCACGACGAGAGCGGCAGCGCGTTCGGGGGAGTGGACGGCCATGCGGCGGGCTCCGGTGGTTTGGGCGGCGCTGGGTGGAGTCGGCGGCGCCGTGTCTTCCGCTGGCGTCCGCAAAGCCGCCGCCGGCGTCGGTCACGGGGTGGCGCACCTTCTGCTGCTCGTCGCCGACGCCCGCAAGATGCCAGGCACTCGTGCGGTGTAGGAACGAGAGGGCGAGGACGAGGAGCAAGGCGACGCGAGGGTACTGGCGAGATCGACGCCCGTTTCTGAAGAAAACGACAGCAGCCACTGCAGTGTTGTCTAAACTTAACTGAAACTTGACATGACCATGCACTGCAGGTGTTCGACAGTAGGTTTTGGTAAAGAGATAAATTTTTCCGGAGCTGTAACTTGGTGAGATGATCACTCAAAGCACCCAGGGGCTGCATGAATTTACTTGGAATTTTTGGAGAAAGTTTTGAATGAATTTCACCAAATTTGCCAAATCTGGTCCAAACTTGCAGCTGATGTAGTTTGAAATTTTTGAACTGGAGACCAGTGGATCTTCATGGTTCCAGGTTGAGGGTTCAAAGGACTAGGAGGGGAAAAAGGTTTGGTGGCAAAAATCAAAACAGAAAAAGGAGTTCCTTTGTAAATCTCCAAGTGCTATAAGAGAAGACAGAAATTTATTTGAATAGAATTTGAATGGAAATGATCACATGAGGAGGTTCAACTTGCTGGATTTGATGCAAATCATGATCCAGAGGTGAGGGAAGGGTTAGGAGAGAGGATTTGCACTTATGCCATGGCAAGAAGGAATAGTTGAAAGTGGCAAGGTACTTTCCAAAAGCCATAGTGCAATCTCAAAAAGGATTTTCAAAGGTTATTCTCTCAAATGAAAAACATTTTGTCTTGAGCCCAAATGAAGAGCAAAAACTCCCCAGGTCAAAGGCAGATCTTGAGTGAATTCAAATAAAATTTTTGCCATAAAGAAAAATATTTGAGAGTGAGAGTTCTCTTGAAAAAAATCTTTTTTTTAAAAAAATCACTCCCTTCAAGTCAAATAAAATCTTTTGAAAAATCCAAATAAAAACTTGGGTGTCACAACACCTACCCCCTTAGGAAAAATCTCGTCCTCGAGATTTCTGCTGATCCTCAAATAGATATGGATACTCTGCTCGGAGGAAATCTTCCGTCTCCCATGTGGCTTCATCCTCGGTGTGGTTGCTCCACTGGACCCTGAAACACTTTGTCGTTTTCTGACGGGTCCTCCGTTCAGACTCTTCTAAAATCTTTACTGGCCTTTCTCTGTAGGTGAGATCTGGTTGCATATCAATGTCCTCATGAGGTACATGTTTCTCCGGGTTACTCACACATTTCCTCAACTGCGAGACGTGGAATACGTCATGGACGTCTGATAGCTCCTTGGGTAGGTCTAGTTGGTAGGTTACTGTGCCTCTTCGTGCCTTTACACAAAATGGTCCAATAAATCTTGGGGCTAGTTTCCCCTTTATTTTGAACCGTTGCAGACCCCTCATAGGAGATACTCGGAGGTATACGGAATCACCAGGTTCAAAGCTGACCTCACGATGCTTCTGATCGTAGTAGCTCTTTTGTCGGCTCTGTGCTGTCTTGAGTCTGTCCCTGATGACGTGGCTTTGAATGGTGCATACTGAAGGCACAAAAAGTCTGGAGTTGAAATAAGTTTAAAAAAATGAAATGCCTTTGTAACCGATGAGTTTTCGTCCAAAACCCTGATACTTTGAAAGAGATTGTCCATTTTGTACACGAAGTGCATCAAGTTTTTGCCGTAACCCTCTAAACTTTTTTGCACATGCTATGTGGCTGAAATGATGATACCATGCCAACTTTTAACCTTTTCAGAATTCATTTGATAGTGCTTTTCAATTTCAAGGTCATTTAGCTCAAAAAAATAAGTAAATGAGCTGAAAAATAGCAAATGAAGTCAGAAAGGTACACATTTGTCCGAAGCACAAAAGTACATGTTTCAAATGCCAAAACACATAAGCACCCTAACTATTACAAAGATTCCCTACAGTTTGTCCAAAGTGGGACTTTTTAGATATGTAAGTCCGGAAACTCACTAGAGAAGAAAGTGATGACAGTGAAGCCGGTCACATCCCAGAGTGGGATCTTTGGGTGTGAAACTTTTTCTTCACGTGTGTCCCTTTGCGTCGTAGCCATGGACAATCTTGATCATTTAACTAGATGCACGGGTCAATATTCACTGTGAAGGGAGTAATTTCATAAAACTTTTCATAATCTTGTGATATGTCTGTCTTGTCATCCACTCCCACGATGTTTCTTTTCCCTGAAAGAACTATGTGGCGCTTTGGCTCATCGTATGATGTATTCGCTTCCTTATCTTTTCTTTTTCTGAGCTTGGTAGACATCTCCTTCACATAGAAAACCTGCGCCACATCATTGGCTAGGATGAATGGTTCTTCTGCGTATTGTTGAGATCCGCTGTTGTCATTCCATATTGCGGGTCTTCCGTTACCCCGCCTCGTGTCATATTGACCCATTTGCACCGAAACAAAGGGACCGTCAAACCACGTCCATAGTCTAGTTCTCATATCTCCTCTATGTAACCATAATATGTGTCATTTCCCCTCTTGGTTGCTGCATCAAAGCGGACACCACTGTTTTGATTGGTGCTCTTCTTATCTTGGGCGATCGTGTAAAATGTATTCCCATTTATCTCGTACCCTTTGAAAGTCATTATATTCGAAGATGGTAACTTGGACAGCAAGTACAGGTCATCTTGAACAGAGGCGTCATGCATGGCACGTGTCTGCAACCAACCGGCAAAAGTCCCCGTTTGTTCACGTGTAATCCAGTCGTCAGACTGCTCCGGGTGTTTGGAGTGTAGGATATTCTTGTGTTCCTCCATTTACGGGGCCACCAAGGCGGAATTTTGTAGAACTGTGTAGTGTGCTTGAGTGAGAGAATGCCCGTCCATACATATTATTTGTTCCGGTCCTAGCGAGCCATTTCCACCCAGTCTGCCCTTATGCCGTGATTCAGGAACACCAATCGGCTTAAGGTCAGGAATAAAGTCAATACAAAACTCAATGACCTCCTCATTTTCATGTCCCTTGGAGATGCTTCCTTCTGGCCTAGCACGGTTATGAACATATTTCTTTAAGACTCACATGAATCTCTCAAAGGGGAACATATTGTGTAGAAATACAGGACCCAGAACGTTAATCTCTTCGCATAGGTGAACTAGGACGTGCATCATGATGTTGAAGAAGGATGGTGGGAACACCAACTCGAAACTGACAATACATTGCACCAAATCATTCTCTAACCTTGGTATGATTTCTGGATCGATTACCTTCTGAGAGATTGCATTGAGGAATGCACATAGCTTCACAATGGCTAATCGAATGTTTTTCGGTAGAAGCCTCCTCAATGCAACCGGAAGCAGTTGCGTCATAATCACGTGGTAGTCATGAGATATTAGGTTCTGAAACTTTTTCTCTGCCATATTTATTATTCCCTTTATTATATTCGATGAGAAGACAGATGGGACCTTCATACTGAGCAGGCATTCAAAGAAGATTTCCTTCTCTTCTTTGGTAAGAGCATAGCTGGCATGACCCTGATGTATGCTGTCTTTTCTGTGCATATGTTGCTAGTCCTCCTGTGCCTCTGGTGTATCTTTCATCTTCCCATACATGCCCAAGAAGCCAAGTAGGGTCACGCAAAGATTCTTCATCATGTGCATCATGTCGATTGCAGAGTAGACCTCTAGGTCTTTCCAATAGGGCAGGTCCCAAAATATAGATTTCTTCTTCCACATGGGTGTGCGTTCGTCAGCGTCATTCGGAACAGATTGTCCGCCAGGACCCTTTCCAAAGATTACCTTCAAATCCTTGACCATATCATGTACATCATCACTAGTACGGTGGCGAGGCTTCGTCCGGTGATCTGCCTCACCTTTGAAATGCTTGCCTTCCTTTCTTACGGGATGCCTGCTCGGAAGAAATCGACGATGTCCCTGGTACACATTCTTCTTACAATTATCCAAATATATAATGTTGATGTCATCCAAACAGTGCGTGCATGCGCGGTATCCCTTGTTTGTCTGTCCTGAAAGGTTACTGAGAGCAGGCCAACCATTGATGGTCACAAACAACAACGCATGTAGGTCAAATTCTTCCTATTTGTGCTCATCCCACGCACGTACACCTTTTCCATTCTACAGCTGTAAGAGTTCTTCAACTAATGGCCTTAGGTACACATCAATGTCATTGCCGGGTTGCTTAGGGCCTTGGATGAGCACTGGCATCATAATGAACTTACGCTTCATGCACAACCAAGGAGGAAGGTTATACATACATAGAGTCATAGGCCAGGTGCTATGGTTGCTGCTCTGCTCCCCGAAAGGATTAATGCCATATGCGCTTAGACCAAACCATACGTTCCTTGCGTCACCTGCAAAGTCCTACCAGTACTTTCTCTCGATTTTTCTCCACTGCGACCCGTCGGGTACTCTCAACTTCCCGTCTTTCTTATCGTCTTCTCTGTGCCATCGCATCAACTTGGCATGCTCTTTGTTTTGAAACAAATGTTTCAACCGTGGTATTATAGGAGCATACCACATCACGTTGGCAGGAATCTTCTTCTTGGGGCGCTCGCCCTCGACATCACCAGGGTCATCGCGGCTGATCTTATAGCACAATGCACCGCATACATATCGGGCACGCGTTCAAATCCTTGTACTCACCACGGAAGAGGATGAGTCATTATGGCATGCATGTATCTTCTGCACCTCTAATCCTAGAGGGCAGATAGCCTTCTTTCCTTCGTACATACTCTCGGGAAATTCGTTGTCCTTTGGAAGAATCTTCTTTAACATTATCAGCAACTTTCCAAATCCCTTGTTAGATACACCATTCTTTGCATTCCATTGCAGCAGTTCCAGTGTGGTGGCCAACTTTTTCTTGTCAGCTTCGCAATTCAGGTACAACAATTTGTTGTGATCCTCTAACATGCGCTGCAACTTCTTCTTCTCGTTTTCACTTGCGCAGTTTCTCTTTGCATCGGCAATGGCCCAACCTAGATCATCAGCGGCTCATCTGATGCCTCTTCTTCAGCTTCTTCCCGCATTGTCGGCTCAGCTTCTTCCCCCATTGTTGTACCATCGTATTTAGGGAACCCATGGCTAGGATAGCTGTCTCGTCCTCTTCCTCTTCATTGTCTTCCATCATAACCCCTCTTTCTTCGTGCTTTGTCCAAACATTATAGTGGGGCATGAAACCGGACTCAAACAGGTGCCAGTGAATGGTTTTTGACTTAGAGTAATTCCGATCATTCTTACAGCCAGCACATGGACAAGACATAAAACCATCTGCCCGCTTGTTTGCCTCAGCCGCAAGCAGAAAAGTGTGCACGCCATTAATGAACTGGGGAGAGCATCGGTCATCGTACATCCATTGCTGGCTCATCTTCATTACACAACACCGAATAGACCAAATTAATACAAGTTCATACAACACTTATTCTCATAAAACAACATACAAATAACTCTCTAGCTAAAGCATTTAAATGCAACAACAAATGCGATCAAGTTCATAACTAAGGTAACAATTGATCAAACAGCATAATGATACCAAGCCTCACTATCAATGGCATATTTTCTAATCTTTCTAATCTTCAAGCGCGTTTTCTCCTTCTTGATCTTGTGATCATCGACGACATCGGCAACATGCAACTCCAATTCCATCTTCTCCCCCTCAATTCTTTTCAATTTTTCTTTCAAATACTTGTTTTCATTTTCAACTAAATTTAACCTCTCGACAATAGGGTCGGTTGGAATTTCTAGTTCACATACCTCCTAGATAAAAATATCTACGTCAACTTGATGGGCATAATTTTTCATGAACACAAAATGCAACAAATAGTTATAAAAGAGAATATACCACATCCGAATCATAACCCGGACGAGGGCCGACGGGGACAGATATCAAAACCATGGCACTATGTATAACAAACAATGTACGGGTAAGGTAATTATACAAGTAACTATATATCTAAATCACACAAACATGATTTTTTATATAAGAAGGACAAGAACAAGAGGCTCACCACAAGGTGGTGCCGGCGATGGGACGGTGCGGGCGATCGACGGTGTTTAGGACGGAGACGGGAAGGCACTAAGTAAACCACACCTACATATGAAAACTAAGAGTTATTTTGACCTCAAATTGCATATAAATCAAATACTACCACATATAATTCCTCCCGAAATAAAACCCACAAATCACTATACTTATAGAGCATTGCAAGAGCTAATCTAGCAATGAGAGATGAAGGGACAAAGTTGCTAACCTTTGTGATCACTTGGATGGATGGGGTGCCTTCAAATCTTCACAAATTTTGGCAAAAATCGAGTGTGAGCTCGAGAGGAAGAGGAAGAAAACAGAGGAGAGGAAAGGGGAAGACCAGAGTGCTCGGGCTCGACGAAGGGGTATATATAGGACGACCTTTAGTACCGGTTGGTTAGACGAACCAGGACTAAAGGTGCATTTCTAGTCCCGGTTCGTGGCAAGAACCGGTACTAGAGGTGCTGGTGGGGCCCCAGCCTGAGAAAAGCCTGCCACCACCTCTTTAGTACCGGTTCGTGGCACGAATCGGTACTAAAGGTTTGCCACGAACCGGTACTAATGAGAGTTGTCCGCCTAACCGTTGGAACCGGCACTAATGGTCACATTAGTGCCAGTTCAAATACAAACCGGGACTAATGAGCTTCACATTAGGCCCTTTTTCTACTAGTGTAGGTCCTCGAAAATCCTTGAAGTGTAATAAGTGTGTATATATGTGACACCTCTGAAATAGTTCAATGACCTACGTGACACCTTTGAAATAGTTTGAGGACCGGGATGACACACATATTGCACTTTGAGGACCTAATGGCGATTTTTATAGTTCGAGGACCTACGTGACACCTCTAAAATAGTTCGAGAACCTATGATGCACTACACTCAGAGTTCTTCTATCCTAACCGAACAATGCAGGAATGAAACATTGGGCGGAACTGCACCCGATGCCTTCGTCTATTGCAGCTCAACGAATTGCGCCGTCGCTGATGCTCCCCAACTGTCTCTGCTCTATCCCCCATCCTCGCCTCAGGGAAAACCTGGCCCCTCTTGCCTCCACCGAAGCATGCTCGCATAGCTAGGGACAACAAGACAACCTGCGACGCGGCGGCATCGGTCAGCATCCATGCTCCTCCATGTCAATGCACGACGAGTAAGCCCGTGGCTAGTGGCGGAGGCAGAAATGCATATAATGGATGTTGGGAGGGCCGACTGCATGCAATAGTAAAAATATCACTGTTCATATGCGCGGTACCAAAAAATTAGGATGCTGGGGAGGGCTCGGGCCCTGGCTGACCACCCCCTAGCGCTGCCCGTGGGATACTTGGAGGACGGCTGGGTCATGGAGGTCGGTGGTGCCATGGAGAACACCATGAGCACTGGTCACATCACGGCCTCTGTGCTAGTATTGTCGAGCATAAATGACCATAGCTTTGATTCTACAAAGGATGTGAGGGGAAGGCATTTGGTTTGCTTCATTGTTAGTGGCTAATATTTGTTCATACGTCCATTTTGCATCACTATTTCTTAGTATAAATTTCTCATAATTATCCATGTTCTTCATATTATCATATGCATTTTCCCTCTAAATTTGCATGTTACAATGGAGGAGGGAAATTGCCAATTTTTTTGCAGAAAAGCACCAAAATCTTGTCCAGTGGAGAAACTAGTTTTCAGAGCTCAGAAAAATAACAAAAATCCAGAATGGCAGTTTTAGGTCAGAGGTTGATGATCGTACTGTTAGTGATGAATCTCCCATAGAATCAACCTACTCGAGGGCAAAAGTGCTCCACCTCGAGTTGGGGGCAAAAAAACCCATAAATTCCCTAACTTGGTTTTAGGATAGAGGAAAACATAGGCCAAAGGGTGTCGGAAGGTGGTGGCCAGGGGCTTTACATAGCCCCCCCACACACCTAGTGGGGAGCATGGAGGCCCTGTGGCTCCCCTCCGAACCATCTTCTCATTCCTGGCTTCTTTTCTTCCAAAAGAATTTCTATAATTTTCTTGGTTTTTTTGGAGCTCAGAAAAATTACCTTTTCTTCGCAGAACGCCCTTTCAATGGCACCCCCTGAACACTCTCGCATTTGTGATGAGCACCCAAAACCCTCACCACTCTCTCAAATTTGAGAGATCGTTGAGAGTTCTTCTATCCTAACCAACCAATGCAAGAGTGAAACATTGGGAGGAACTGCTCCCGGTCTATTACATCACCATGGAATTGCACCGTCTCTGACGCTCCCAAACCCTCTCTGGTCCCTCCCCTATCCCCGCCTGAGGGAAAACCTGGCCCCTCATGCCTCCACCACAAGTCGCGCTCACACAGCTAGGGATGAGAAGACAACCTGCGGCGTGGCAGCATCAGTCGACATCCATGCTCTTCTGCCTCAACGCGTTACCGGTCAGCCCGTGGCCAGTGGTGAAGGCAAAAATACATATAATCGGATGTTGGGGAGGGCCAGAAGCATGGAACAGTAAACAATATCACTGTTCATATGCATACACTAGTAGAAAAACTACTTTACGTGAGATACATTAGTCCCGGTTTGTAAACGGATCGGCACTAATGTGACCATTAGTGCCGGTTCCAACGGCTAGGCGGGCGAGCATCATTAGTCCCGGTTCATGTTGAACCTCTAGTACCGGTTCGTGCCACGAACCGGGACTAAAGAGGTGGTGGCAGGCCGGTGTCAGGCTGGGGCCCCACCAGTCCCTTTAGTCCCGGTTCGTGGCATGAACCGGTACTAGAAGATCACCTTTAGTCCCGGTTTGTGTCATGAACCGCGACTAAAGATATTCCTGTATAAACCCTTCGTCCAGCCCGCGATCGAGCTCTCTGTTCTTCCCCTTTCCTCTCCTCTCCGTTCTTCCCCAAAGCTCGAGCTCATCCTTCATTTTGCCCAAAATTTGTCAAGATTTGAAGGCCCCCATTCATCCAAGTGATCACAAAGGTTATCAACTTTATCCTTTCAACTCTCATTGATAGATTAGCTCTTGCAATGCTCTGTAAGTATAGTGATTTGTGGGTTTTAGTTTGGGAGTAATTATATGTGGTAGTTTATTTAATTTATATGCAATTTGAGCTCAAAATAACTCTTAGTTTGCATATGTAGGTGTGGTTTACTTAGTGCCTTTCCGTCCCCTTCCTAGCCACCGTCGATCGCCCACACCATCCCGTCGCCGGCACCACCTTGGTGAGCCTCTCTTGTTCTTATCATTTTTATAAAAAAAATCATGTTTGTGTGATTTAGATATATAGTTACTTGTATAATTTTCTTACCCGTACATTGTTTGTTATACATAGTGGCATGGTTTTGATATCCGTCCGCGTTGGCCCTCGTTCGGTTTATGATTCGGAAGTGGTATCTTATCTTTTATAACTATTTGTTGCATTTCGTGTTTATGACAAATTATGCCCATCAAGTTGACATAGATATTTTTATCTAGGAGGTATGTGAACCGGAAATTCCAACCGACCCTCTTGTCGAGAGGTTAAATTTAGTTGAAAAAGAAAACGAGTATTTGAAAGAAAAATTGAAAAGAATTGAAGAAGAGAAGATGAAACTGGAGTTGTATGTTGCTGATGTCATCGATGATCACAAGATCAAGATGGAGAAAATGCGCCTGAAGATTAGAAAGATTAGAAAATATGCAATTGATAGTGAGGCTTGGTATCATTATGCTGTTGGATCAATTATTACCATAGCTGCGATCTTGATCACATTTGTTGTTGCATTTAAATGCTTTAGCTAGAGAGTGTGTATGTTGTTTTATGAGAATAAGTGTGTATGAACTTGTATTAATTTGGTCTTTTCGGTGTTGTGTAATGAAGATGAGCCGGCAATGGATGTACGATGACCGATGCACTCCCCAGTTCATTAATGGCATGCGTACTTTTCTTGTTGCGGCTGAGGCAATCAAGCAGGTGGATGGTTTTATGTATTGTGCATGTGCTGTCTGTAAGAATGATCGAAATTACTCTAACTAAAGAACCATTAACGTCCACCTGTTTGAGTCCGGTTTCATGCCCCACTATATGTTTGGACAAAGCATGGAGAAAGAGGGGTCCTAATGGAAGAGAATGAAGAAGAAGAGGACGACGACAACTATCCTGGCCATGGGTTCCCTGAATATGATGGTACAACAATGGGGGAAGAAGCTGAGCCAGCAATGCGGGAAGAAGCTAAAGAAGAGGCATCAGATGAGCCCGCTGATGATCTTGGTCGGGCCATTGCCGATGCAAAGAGAAATTGCACAAGTGAAAAGGAGAGGCTGAAGTTGTAGCGCATGTTAGAGGATCACAAGAAATTGTTGTACCCAAATTGCAAAGTTGACAATAAAAAGCTGGGCACCACACTAGAATTGCTGCAATTGAAGGCAGAGAATGGTGTATCTGACAAGGGATTTGAAAAGTTACCGATAATGTTAAAGAAGATGCTTACAAAGGACAACGAATTGCCCAACAGTACGTCCGAAGCAAAGAAGGTTGTCTGCCCTCTAGGATTAGAGGTGCGGAGGATACATGCATGCCCTAATGACTGCATCCTCTATCGCGGCGAGTACGAGGATTTGAATGCATGCCTGGTATGTGGTGCAATGCGCTATAAGATCAGCCGCGATGACCCTGGTGATGTTGAGGGCGAGCGCCCCAGGAAGAAGATTCCTGCCAAGGTGATGTGGTATGCTCCTATAATACCATGGTTGAAACATTTATTCCAAATCAAAGAGCATGCTGAGTTGATGCAATGGCACAGAAAAGACCGTAAGAAAGATGAAAAGTTGAGAGTACCCGCTGACGGGTCGCAGTGGAGAAAAATTGAGACAAAGTGGTGGGACTTTGCAGATGACGCAAGGAACGTATGGTTTGGTCCAAGTGCAGATGGCATAAATCCTTTTGGGGAGCAGAGCAGCAATCATAGCACCTGGCATGTGACACTATGTACGTATAACCTTCCTCCTTGGTTGTGCATGAAGCGGAAGTTCATTATGATGTCAGTGCTCATCCAAGGCCCTAAGCAACCCGGCAACGACATTGATGTGTACCTAAGGCCATTAGTTGAAGAACTCTTACAGTTGTGGAATGAAAAAGGTGTACGTGTGTGGGATGAGCACACACAGGAGGAATTTGACCTACATGCTTTGCTGTTTGTGACCATTAATGATTGGCCTGCTCTCAGTAACCTTTCACGACAGACAAACAAGGGATACCGCGCATGCATGCACTGTTTAGATGATATAGACAATATATATTTGCATAAATGTATATCCAAAAATCACACCAAGGTTAGAGAATGATTTGGTGCAATGTCTTGTCAGTTTCGTGTTGGTGTTCCCACCATCCTTCTTCAATATCATGACGCATGTCCTAGTTCACCTAGCCGAAGAGATTGCCATTTTGGGTCATGTATTTCTACACAATATGTTCCCCTTTGAGAGGTTCATGGGAGTCTTAAAGAAATATGTTCATAACCGTGCTATGCCAGAAGGAAGCATCTCCAAGGGCCATGAAAATGAGTAGGTCATCGAGTTTTGTTTTGACTTTATTCCTGACCTTAACTCGATTGGTGTTCCTGAATCACGGCATGAGGGCAGGCTGGGTGGAAAAGGCATGCTAGGACCGAAAGCAATAATATGTATGGACGGGCATTCTCTCACTGAAGCACACTACACAGTTCTACAAAATTCCTCCTTGGTGACTCCGTATATCGAGGAACACAAGAATATTCTACGCTCCAAACACCCGGAGCAGTCTGACGACTGGATTATACGTGAGCAGATTGGGACTTTCGCCGGTTGGTTGCAGACACGTCTCATGCATGACGACGATGTTGAAGATGAGCTGTACTTGCTGTCCAAGTTACCATCTTCGAATATATTGACTTTCAAAGGGTACGAGATAAATGGGAATACATTTTACCCGATCGCCCAAGATAAAAAGAGCACCAACCAAAACAGTGGTGTCCGCTTTGATGTAGCAAACACCAATAGGCCAAAGGACAAATATTATGGTTACATAGATGAGATATGTGAACTTGATTATGGATGTGATTTCAAGGTCCCTTTGTTTCGGTGCAAATGGGTCAATCAGACAGGAGGCGGGGTAACGGAAGACCCACAATACGGAATGACAACAGTGGATCTCAACAATCTTACGTACGCAGACGAACCATTCGTCCTAGCCAATGATGTGGTGCATGTTTTCTATGTGAAGGACATGTCTAGCAAGCCGAGAAAAAGAAAAGATAAGGAAGCGAATACATCATACGATGAGCCAAAGCGCCACATAGTTCTTTCAGGGAAAAGAAACATCGTGGAAGTGGAGGACAAGACAGACATGTCAGAAGATTATGAAAAGTTTCATGAATTTGCTCCCTTCACAGTGAACATTGACCCGAGCATCCAGTTAAATGATGAAGATTGTCCATGGTTATGATGCAAAGGGACCCACGTGAAGAAAACGTTTTATACCCAAAGACCCCACTCTGGGATGTGACCGGCTTCACTATCATCACTTTCTTCTCTAGTGAGTTTCCGGACATATATATCTGGAAAGTGCTACTTCGGACAAACCGGAGGGAATCTTTGTAATAGTTAGGAAACTTATGTGTTTTGGCATTGAAACGCGAAAAAATATTATGTACAAACAAAATTTCAACCCTTTCTGACTTCATTTGCTACCATGCATTTACTGATTTTTTTGAGCTAAATGACCCTGAAATTGAAAAGAACAACAAATGAACTCTGAAAAGGTTGAAAGTTGGCATGGTATCAGCATTTCACCCACATAGCATGTGCTAAAAAGTTGAAAGGGTTATGGCAAAAACTGGATGCACTTCGTGTACAAAATGGACAATCTCTTTCGAAGTTTCAGGGTTTCGGACGAAAACTCATTTGTTACAAAGGCATTTCATTTTTTCAAACTTATTTCAACTCCAGACTTTTTGTGCATTCAGTACGCACCATTCAAAGCCACATGATCAATTTTCAACCCTTTCTCACTTCATTTGCTATTTTTCATGCATTTATTGATTTTTTAGCTAAACGACCCTGAAATTGAAAATCACTACAAATGAACTCTGAAAAGGTTGACAGTTGGCATGGTATCATCATATCACCCACATAACATGTGCTAAAATCTTGAGAGGGTTACGACAAAAATTGGATGCACTTCGTGTACAAAATGGACAATCTCTTTCGAAGTATCAGGGTTTTGGACGAAAACTCATCTGTTACAAAGGCATTTCATTTTTGTAAATAACCTAAGAATTACCAAATTGAATATAGTGATAAAACACACTAATATTAAACAGCAGAAAAAGAATCACTCAAAAATCTATCTTTAAAGTAAAGTTATTCACAAACTAGTGATTCACACAAATTTCAAATAATTCAAATTTAAACTATCCAAATTTGAAAACTACTGGCACTAACAGAGAGTTTATAATTTTTGTGACCTAAAGAAAAAAAATTAACTCAAAAACTCTAAATAAATCAAAAAAGAACTCAGAAACAAAAGAAAAAATGAAGCAGAAAACAAAAAAAACTGGAAAAAAATGCCCGCCTACCGGGCCGCCACAACCTGCATACGACTAGAAAACCCAACCTCTAGTTGGGCCAGGATGCAGGCCCATACTCCCCAGTAGGCCCCACAGGGCATCATAGGTTCAATAGGCCCACACTGGCCTGCTTAGAGAGGAGCTCGACACGGTAGCCGCTGCGGGGTTTATAAACCGGTGCGAGCTCCTCTCAACTAGCGAGGGGGGACTAAACATCCACCGCGCCCCTCACCTGGCAGCACACCACCTTTAGTCCCGGTTGATGGCTCCAACCGTGACTAAGGGGGGGGGGGGCTTTAGTCACGGTTGGAGCCACCAACCGCAACTAAAGGCTTGGCTTCCCGCCGCTCTGCCAGCCAAATTTCACCCTTTAGTCCCGGTTGGAGGCTAGTTCCAACCGAGACTAAAGGTGCCTCCTATATATACAACACTTACAAATTTTTCCCCAAATCCATCCATTCTTCTCGACGACGCCAAACGCACCATGCTGCCAGGCTGCCAGAGCTCGCCATCGCCGTCCGTCTGCGCGCCCCTGCCCTTGATGTCGCCGTCCGTCCGTCCGTGCCCCTACCGCACCTCGACGCCACCGTCCGTCCGCGCCTCTGCCGCACCTCGACGTCGTGGCCGCCGCGCCCCCGCGCCTCGCCATCGCCGTCGCCATCCGTCCACGCACCTGCCCCTCGACATCGCCGTCCGTTGTCCGCGCCCCTGCGCCTCGCCGTCGCCGTCCGTCCGCTGTGAGCTCGCGCAGCCGCCCCCTCCGGCATTTTTTTCATTAGTTTTTTAATACATGTATGCATGAATGTTTGATGTTTTATTTAGATGTTTTAGTTGTTTTAGATGATTATTTAGTATAGTTGTATCTGTAGAAATTTTTTCACTATACACGTTGGTATATTAGTATATATGTATGTATAGAAAAAAAGTTGAGGAAATTTTGACATTTGAGAAATTAATTAGTATACATATATGTATGCATAGAAATTAATTAGTTTAGATGTTTTAGATGATTATTTTTTCACTAGTATATATGTATGTATGAATGCATGTTAGATAGATATAATTAGTGTTTAATTAGTATAGATTTTTTATATAATGTTGTTTTTCTGTTTTTAATGGATGTATAGAAGTATGCTTAATTAGTGTTTCATAGGAGAAAGTTGACCATATAAAAAAGTTGCATAGGAAAAAGTTGACCATATATATGCAACTTTTTTATATGGTCAACTTTTATATATAAGTGGGAAAAGTTTCGGAATTTTTTGAGAAAGGAATATTATTAGGGTAGTTATAACCTAGGAATTGGACATTATAATTGAAAAGAGGATATTTTGCTCAAAATTTCCTAATAAAATGACATTGCATATATAGGAATTTTTTCATAAGAATTTGTTCTCAACATCAACGATGCACGGCCCGCATCCTCGTCGTTGACTCGTTCGCGACGACATCCTGTTTCAAAGGAGCCACGTCCGGGACTGGGCTCCGCCGGGCTGGCACTGGGAGATGCTACCTTCTGTGGCGCACAACTTGGTGAGGAACCGGGCTCCCGTCGTCAACCTAGAGCTTCTTTGGTGGCGTTCGCGTGGGCAACTTTCGGTGCAGAGGAAGCCGGCCTTGCCGGAGGTGGTACGTCACCGTGTCAGGGAGGAGGACGAGCACGTCCGTCGCTACATGGCTGCGTTGGACGTCAGGTTCTCCAATACCTGGCACGTTCGTCGGGGATCTCACCGGAGCTATGATCCTATGATGGTTCCTTCTCTTTGGGTGTCCAACGCCCGTGCCTTAGGAATCGCGAGTGAACTAGATAATTCGATAATATTCGATCTGTATTAGCTAGTGATGTATTCGAGATAATATTCGAGACGATGTATTCAAGATTATATTATTCGATAATATTCGAGACGATGTATTCGAGATTATATTCGATGATGCATATTATCTGGATTATTCGAGATGTATATATATTATCTACTATATATGATTCAGTTTTTCCTTATTGATTGCATGCATGCATTCTAATTTGAATACTAAATTGTTTTATATTTATTTTGGATTAGTTAAATAAAAGCTATGGACAATAGGGGCAGAGAAGGAGAAGAGGCCCTGTTCGAGATTATACGCTCCCCTCGCCCAGATGAGATTGAAGAAGATGACGACTGGCAATATCTGAACAATACCAGTGAGGGGATATTCGATGAAGACGAGCGAGTAGATGAAGTTCTTCAAATAACAAAGACCAGCGAGGTATATTTATATAAGACATCTGGTGATCATCACATGTTTTAATTGATTTGTATATATATTAACGAATCGATCTTTCTTCTTTTAGCCCTCCGGATCGAGCAAATCTTCTACAAGCAGCAGGGCAGTTCAAGGCCCGGCCAAAATGTTACCGGCTGGCGGAAAGTACGACATCGATGCCATAAAATCTAATGGCCAACCTGATGAACCTAAGAAGAATGCAAAGTAGTTCATTCGTCAATGCAGAGTTATTATCAGGGACCAAATCCTGATCTCCGTTCAAGAATAGAAAAAGCCTGCAAAGGGAGATCCAGATGTTGCTTTTGTCGACCAAAGAGCAAAAGATCTGCTTTGGGAATCGCACATGTCACATTTCACCCTACCAGATCATTTGACAGATGCAGATCTGGAGAAAGTCAAGAACTGTGCTCTTAAGAAGATGGCGATAGCATTCAACAACCACAAGAAAACTATATGGGCCGTGTATGTCAATGTAGGAAAGCAGAGTCCAGAATTCAAGGGAACACTAGAGAAGGCAACATATCACTAGGACGCTTTCGTGAACTTCAAGGAATCGGAAGTAGCTCAGGAACGGTCGAGAAAAAACAAGATTAATGCCGCGAAAAAGCAGTGGCACCATAAGTTGGGGCCAGTTGGCTACGAGGTGGCCCGGCCTAAGTGGGATCTCACTGAGCAAGAGATGATGGATGCAGGGGTCACTCCAGTTACATTGACCTGCCCCCCAGGTGCAGGACTTGGTTCTATGCGCATGGGGGACGTTGGACCCAAAGACAGGCGAGGTTTTGGAGTGGGCATGTCTTAAAGGAGCCGATGCAAATTTACTTTTTGCAATAGAAGAGGCTCGAACGGGGGTGTTCATGCCCAACAAAGAGAACGACGAGCTTACGTGCGCCCTGAAGAATCCTGAACACCCGGGAAGAACACGAGATAAAGGCGTTGTTATGTGGTTTGAGGGGTTTGTGGACTGGAACACCGACTACAGAAGCCGTGCGAGGAAGAAGCAGCAGGAGGAGCAGAAGAGGAAGCTGGAGGAGGAGCAGAGGAAGCAGACCGCCTTCGCATCGTAGAATCAAAGCATGCGGAGTTGGAACTCGCTTTCAAGCGGCAGCAGCAGCAGCAGATCGACTCACTTAGCCAGGAAAGGGGGTGAGCAGCGGCAGCAACTAGCGGATCCAGCATTGCATCGCACCGTCCCTTCCATGCCGAGAAACAGCATGGGTTCTGCCCCGGGCGATGATGCACTGCTGGATAGATACCCTGTGGATGATATCATAGACACAACAACTTGTGAGCTACACATTAAAGTGAAGAACATATCCATGAACGTGGCAGACGGCTATGCTTATACAAATCCCCCATGAAGCAACCTTCCATTGCAATCCGATTCCAGCTGGCTATGCTCGTGTCGGGGTTGATGAAGTGGTGGCAGGATATTCGGGGCTAGAGCTTGACATTCCTGGAGGTGACGAGGAGCGCACACTGGAGAGGCCATACATCATATCATTCTATGGAGAAAGGATTGCATCGTCTTTCCAAGGCCACCGACACCGCGTCAGCCGGCTCCTCCTCCAACTCTGCCACCGCGTCAGCAGACTCCCGCTCCTCCAAGTACGCCACCGCATCAGCAGACTCCTGCTCCTCCAAGTCTGCCACCGCGTCAGCCCACTCCTCCTCCTCCAAGTCCGGGATCGCGTTAGCCGACTCCTCCTCCTCCAAGTCCGGCACCGCACCAGTTAACTCCTCCTCCAAGTCAGGCACCACATCAGCCATCTCCGCCGCCTCAGCAACGTCGAAAGAGAGGCGTCGCAGCTATGGCGGCTAGCGGTACAACATGAGGCAAGAAATACAAATTTGTTTCAAGCCTCAAGCCTCTTCTAAAGTTGCCTTACCACAATACTTAGGAGGAAAACACGGCCATAGTTGATGCCCAAGTGAAGGCTCATTTTGGACCGAAACTGCCCCCGCCACCAAAGGAGAAAGTTGTAACACCCCGGATGTAACTTTCCACATTTGTAACTCCAACTCTTGCCATTTTCGGCTATGTGCTATGATATTCCATTCGTGGTCGGGTTTTGTCTCTCGTTTTGCATTTTGTTCATGTCATGCATTTCATATCATGTCATCATGTGCATCTCATTTGCATACGTGTTCGTCTCATGCATCCGAGCATTTTCCCCGTTGTCCGTTTTGCAATCCGACACTCCCACCTCCTCCGGCGCACCCCTCTTGTTTTCCTTTCGTGAGCGGGTGTTGAACGTTCTCGGAATTGACCGAGGCTTGCCAAGTGGCCTTGGTATACCACCGGTAGACCACCTGTCAAGTTTCGTGCCATTTGGAGGTCGTTTGATGCTCCAACGGTTAACCGGGTAACCGCAAAGTCCTTTTGTGTATTGCAGCAAAACCCCCCTCCAAACAGCCCACAAACCCATCTAAGTCACCTCCATGCTCTAGGTTGTTCGATCACGATCGTGTGGGCGAAAACCGTGCTCCATTTGGAGTCTCCTAGCTCCCTCTACCTATAAAAATACCTCCCGCCTCCAAAATCTCGGGCAAAAACCACCCTAACCCTAGATCAAATCGCCCCTCCGCGCGCCGGACGTGTCCGTACCGCGCCGGACGGAGCCGCCGCCGCCCCGAGCCAACGGGCGCGCGACATGTGTCCACG